>NC_057814.1:462940354-462958313 GCF_018294505.1 Triticum aestivum | reverse complement strand
TGGGGGGTTTGGATGAACAGTTCCCGGTGGGGGTGGATGAACAGGACCCCGATCGTTCGAGCTGGTTGGGGCTGGATGAACAGGACCCCGTGGAGGGCAGGATGAACAGGAGCACCCCGAGGGGGGCAGGATGAACAGTAGGCGGTGGAGGGCTGGATGAACAGTAGCCCGTGGAGGGGTGGTTGAACAGGAGCCCGTGGAGAGGGTTGGTTGAACAGTAGTCGGTGGAGTAGCGCATGGTGGAGGCTGGATGAACAGGAGCCCGTGGATGAACAGTCGCAGGTGGAGGCTGGAGGAGGTCGATGGTGGATGAACAGTAGCCCGTGGAGGCTGGAGGGGGTCGATGGTGGAGATGAACAATATCCCGTGGAGTCCCGTTTTGCGGTATGCCACACCCCTCCCAATGAACAGGACCCCCGTTTCGATCGTAGCGCTCCAACACAAGTCCGTTTCTTCCGTTTTGCGGTACGCCACACCCCTCCCGATCAACATGACCCCGTTTCGACCGTAGGAGGTCCGTTTCCTCCGTTTTGCGGTACGCCAGACCCCTCCCAATGAACAGGATCCCGTTTCGAACGTTGCCGGTCGAACACAAGGCCGTTTCCTCCGTTCTGCGGTACGCCAGGCCTCGTATCCATCGGCTGTTCCGTCCAAGCCGGTTGGCTCCCACGCGTTCCGTTGCCTCCCGATGAACACGACGCATTCCGTTGCCTCCCCATGAACATGACAACGACGCTGTTTCTCCGTTCCGACCCAGCCATGTACACGAGCCCTGGCCGTACGTACGCGCAAGTAGGCGTTCGAGACCCCGCCCGTATGTACGTACGTGGCCGTATTTACTCTCTTGCACCCTGGCCGTTGTACGTACGTGTACATGCTACGTGTGCGCCTCTACTATGACACGTGCGCGCCTCTACATCGACCAGTATGTACGTACACGTTCGCGACCAGAATGACAACGCTACGTACGCTTCGACCAGGTGGGTCCCGACTGTCAGGCACTTCCTTGCGTGCGAAGATGTAGCTGGTGGGTCCTAGTAGTCAGGGGGGCGAATCGTTTTTGTTTTGTTTTTGCCCGGACGCACTTCCTTGCGTGCGAAGATGTAGCTGGTGGGTCCCAGCAGTCAGGGGGAAACGTTTTTTTTGCAAAATACGATGGCCCAGTAGTTAGGGGGGCGAATCGTTTTTTTGTTTTTGCCCGGACGCACTTCCTTGCGTGCGAAGATGTAGCTGGTGGGTCCCAGCAGTCAGGGGGGAATGTTTTTTTGCAAAATACGTGGCCCTTCCGGTGGTTCCCCGCTGTCAGGTGGAGGAATAATTATTTTGCGCGTAATAAGGAGGCACTTCCTTGATGCGGCCGTGGACCCAACTGTCAGCCTCTCCACGTACAGTCCATGTCCGATGGAAGCCTTTTCTTGACCACGTTGACCACGCTGCGCCGAGAGCACCAGGGCGATGGACGACGGCGAGGCCTAGGAAGGGGACGACGCGGAGCCGGGGAAGACGCGGTAGTGGAAGCCCGCACGGAGAGGAGTACGAGGGTTCACTGGTTCGGCTGCGGTGTGAGGCTGTCGTCGCTGCGGGGCCTGGCCAGCGGTGGGAATAGTAGGGGGCGGTGAGGCCTCCACGGTAGCACAGCCGGCCATGGGAGGCAGGAGCATGCGGCACGACCGGCGCTGCTTTGGGCGGCTGGAGCAAGAAGACCAGAGGTTGAAGAAGCACTACGGCCGTTGGATTGACATCGTACGGTCACTGGAGCTAGAATCATTCATATTGACTAAGTTGACAAAGCACTCTGTCCCCGTCAACTTAGTAGGCCCACAAGTCAGCCTCCCACCAAGGTGGGTCCCAACTAGCAGGGGGAGTATTCATTTTTTTGTGCGTAATAAGGAGGCACTGCCGGTGGGTCCGAGCTAACAGCGGGGGGAACGTTTTTTCGCAAAATACGGTGGCCCGTTCGGTGGGTCCCAGCAGTCAGGGGGAAAGGTTTTTTTTGCCAAATACGGTGGCCCCGTCCGGTGGGTCCCTGCTGTCAGGTGGAGGAATAATTATTTTCCGTGTAATAAGGAGGCACTTCCTTGCGGCTGCCGTGGACCCAGCTGTCAGCCTCTCCACGACAGTACTCTTCCGATGGAAGTCGTTCCTTGACCACGTTGACCACGCCGCGCCGAGAGCACCAGGGCGGTGGACGACGGCGAGGCCTAGGAAGGGGACGACACGGAGCTGGGGAAGACGCGGCAGTGGATGCCCACGCGGAGAGGAGTACGAGGGTTCACTGGTGCGGCTGCGGTGTGAGGCTGCCGTCGCCACAGAATAACAGGGGGTGTGGGTGAGTAGAGGGATGCCCTGGCCAACGGTGGGAGTAGTAGGGGGCGGTGAGGCCTGCACGGGAGGTGGGAGCAGGCGGTCCCGCCAGCGCTGGATTTGGTGGCTGGAGCAAGAAGATCAGAGATTGAAGAAACACGGCGGCCGTTGGATTGACATCCAACGGTTACGTCTGCTAGAATCGTTTGTTGACGTATATAATAACTAAAAAATCTTGCATACGCGTCAACTTATTAGGCCCATAATTCAGACAATTCCCTCTTTTTTTAATAATTTATAGATAGCTCATTGCGACTTGTTATGCAATTTATTGCAGTCCGTTTTTTGGTTGGCCAGGGCCAATTTCGCATATTTCTATGGGTTCCAAAGTATTTTTAATACCGAAATGTCGAGCCAGATTTAAAGTACTTTGAAGATATATTCAAATTAGGTTAACGCCCAGTGAAATAGGAATCTGAAAATGTGAAAAAAATTCAGAAATTGTAAAGTAATTGCCAATTTGTCATCTGTTTTTATATTTACAACCCATTTCATATTACTTTCAAGATTTGCCGGCGTCTTGAAAGAGTTGCAGCCCATCAGGGCGTACAAAAATAAGTAGGCCTGGATTGGGTATTCTTCAGAAAAAATAAACTGGGCTCATTTTCACAAAGAAAAAATAGCTGGGCTGGTCACATGGTGAACATAAAATATAACCCTAGGCTAGACGGGCCACAACCCAGTTCAAACCCTGCTCCGTCTCAACAATAACAAAAAAATACTGCTCGAGCTGCTACTTCCCAGGTGTCAGCCGATCTTGTGTTGTTCTCTTGTCTAGTGACTATATACGCTCATAATGTCGTGGGTCCCAGATGTCAGGAAAACACTAGGAGGAAGCATTTTAGTTTTCCATACGCTGACATGGTGGGCCCTAATGTCATCCTCTCCACGTACTTCTGCCGATTCCTGTTGTTTGTTGACCATGTTGACAACACGAGAGGGCGGCGCCACGGCAAGCGCACCAAAGCGCGCGGAGGACGACGATGAGGCCTTGGATGTCGGCGTTAATGATTTAGGAGACGGTGGGGCGGCGATGCATGCGCTGAGGCGCAACCAGCCGTGGGAGGCAGAAGCAGGTGTCCCCGCCGGCGCTGGTTTGGTTTTGGCGGCTGGAGGAAGACAGGACTGAAGAAACACGACAGACTGTAAAAGCAGCAGGAGTACTTAACAACCTTAACTGAAACCAGCAGGGGCACTTAACAACCATAGCTGAAAGCAGTATGAGTACTTATACAGGTTCAACCGTACAAAGCACGCCTCGAACAGTGCTACTTTGCCTACAGTTAACCAAGGGTGAGGCCGCGAAGCCCCAGGACAAGGCCCAGGCACCACCCCGCGCATCCACAACCTTCTGAAAGCGGCTTCATCTCGCAATGTGGTCAATAAACAGGATATTCACTTTAGATCCATGGAAAAGCAGGAACATAATCTTCTGTCCTATTCTCCAAGATGGACGGGCCTTCATTATTTGAGACCACCCATGAATATGTATCTTTTCACCTCCAAGGGGAATGGAGTAGGTCGACATAAACATCATGTTGTGACCAAGCGCAAGTTTGACCCGACCAAGGTCAGGCATCTGTATAGGAACAATAGAACTGGGCAGTTTCTGTTTCGAGAAGATCACAGCTGTAAAACTGTGTATAAGCAATAGTTTATGAACAACATATATAACAGGAAATAGCTCGTACCATAAGTTTCTCGACACAGTTGGACCTGTTCAACGAGTGCAGCAGTGGCACACATATCCCACGTGGCCTTCCACCATTGAAACGCCCAACAAGGACTTCAAGACGATCAATAAATTGTAGGAACTTGTGGATGTCATCCCAGTCAACTTCAGTGCCATCAGTAACAGCCGAGTTGTTACAGAATAACAAACGAGCAGCCTGCTTAACTCTGAAAAAACCTACACGTGCCACCAATTATAAGAAAATATTAGTTAGAAGTAGCATCTTCGTGAGAGATTCGTTGCTACTTCTAAAGTTAAATTGTGATCAGTTAGACAGAATAGGTGGACTAAGAAGTAATCGAGGCAACAAGCAAGAACCAGATACAAAACTAACATGGATGAACAATTGGAACGACGTCGGGGTGGAAGATCGCAGTGAAGATGAGACCAGGTTCTGCTATTTCCATCAACATTCGTGCGCCAACTTTCAGTCTGTAACACTTGAGAAAGTTTATCCAAGTTCGGCCGTAAAAAAAGCAGCGATCTTCTTGGTTCATGAACCCAACTCGAAACTTATATCCATGGCTTGTCTTCACTCTTACCATTAAACTGGTGTATTCAGTTATGGCAAGGCCGAGCATCTTGAGTACATGTGTTCTGGCAGAGCAAGGAATGCACTGCAGGAAAAATAATATGAGAACACAATTTATTCCCTATATCCAAATCTAGAAATACTTTCCTCCTTCACGTCAGTGTTGACCATGGTACTAGTACCTTTTATCCAAATATAGCAATCCAAATTTCCAAATCAGTCGACATCATGTTCAAAAAACCCCACCCTCCCGGATAGAAAAGAGGATTCTAGGAACATACTGTGCGCGTTTTAAAATCCTGTGTTAGGATGAGAAGGAACAAGTCTGGCGTCTCACCGAGGGCGCAGAAACCTGTAGGGTCCTCGCACTTTGGGCACTGCAAATGAAACACACGAGATTCAGTAGGAAGAAAAATGCATCAACGGCGGCGGCTGCCATCCTAGGAGTACCCGTGACCAAGGGACTTGGATTTATCAGGGATGGATGAAGAATTTGTACCTTGTTCTCCATGAGAAAACCCTATGCAATCGCCGAGCGGGGGTTTTCTCTGAACAAGCAGACAAGGTAGAAGGGATTCAGGCCGAGTGAAATATTGCCGCTCTGTCCGTCCAGCTTACTGCTAAAGCTGGAAAGGTTGGGTTTTTTTGATTTGACGGCTTGTCGGGTGGTAGGTGCGACATATGCCAACGGGTGGCTTATCATTGTGGGAGCCAGTAAAACATCGCCGGTGCCTGGAAACAGGATGAGGCGAAGACATGCACACCGGCGGATCTTACCCAGGTTCGGGGCTCTCCGTGGAGATAACACCCCTAGTCCTGCTCTGTGGGGTCTCCACATGATCACTAGATCAATACAAGTAGCTACACGTGCTCCTTGAACTGTTTGGCTAGAGGAAGAAGAAGGGCAAGGCTAGCTCTCCTTTTCTCTCTATGTGGTGTGTGGAATTCTATCAGCTCCCCCTTTTGCATGGGTGCCCCGGGGGGTTTATATAGGCCTACCCCCCAGGGGTACAATGGTAATCTGGCTGGGCGCGGGTCCCAGCCGTCAGTGTCTATGCTCGCCGGCATCTCCGCCGGTCATTGGGGCCCGCCGACTGGTGGGTCCTGCCGGCTGCCGGCCTCTTGGCCGGCAGGCCGGCCCCACCGCTTGGGGGCTTTGTCGGCAGCTGGTTACTGTTGCCTCGCCTCTGATGACGAGGGCTTTGTCGAGGTAAGCGTGGCTACAGTGTCACCGCCTTGCGAGCTCTCACTGTAGCCTCACCTCGTCTTGTCTCCTTAATGAGGCACATGCTTCGAGGGAGGGAGGTAGCCGGGTATTGGGAGCCGGCCACACCCCTGGCCGACTAGAGGAGGCCAGGCCGCCTTCAGATGTCTCTCTGGCAAAGGGGCCCGCCGCCCATGGGCCGTACTGGCACCTGTCGTGGGTGACATCAGGGCCAACACGGCTACAGTGCCGCGCCGGACGGGGGATGGCTGGCCCGTACGGTGCCCTGTGGCCATGCCTGTTCCGGGATTCGGGGGTAGTGGGCTGTACTGCGGCCACGGCCCATCCTATCGCGGTTACGTGGGTACAGTCTTAGTGGGTGCAGTCCTGGCCGGCACCGGGGGGCCGGCTTTCTTCATGGCCGGCTTCTGGGAGTCGGTCCTCTCAGGGCCGGCTTCTAGGAGTCGGTCCTCTCAGGGCTGGCTTCTAGGAGTCGGTCCTCTCAGGGCCGGCTTCCTGGAGTCGGTTGTCTCGTATCTTTCTTGGAGAAGGTCTCTGAGGCTGGGTCGCCTTCTAGGTGTCGGCCCCGGGAATAGCCGGCCGGGGGAAGGCGGCCCTACGCTTTGTATGCTTGAAGGCTTGAATGGCCTGATAATTTTTCGAAGAGCCAGGGGGAGTCGGCTAGGCTACCCGTGGCCATTTACTCCGACAGTAGTCCCTGAAGCTGGTTGGGCTTCGAGGCTGAGAGGAGGTCGAGAAGCTCGGTGAACTTCTTATCTTGACGACCCAGCTGCTGGGAGCCGGCTTCGGTTGGGCGCGCCGTCTTGGCGAAATTTTTAAATTCGGAAGGCGGGAGTCTATTGGCGCGTGCGCCGGGCTGCGGGCCGGCCGCTCGCCACCTGCTAACCACGTGGCGTCCCTTGGCTGAAAAGATCCTACCAACCCACGCGCGCGACAAGACGTCGCCGCAGGCCGAGGGCCCACCACTCCTACGCCTAGGCCCAGGCGCGGATTCTTCGCGGCTCAAAGCTGTCCTCACGTCTTCCGGCGGCGGTTTCCGCACGCCGCTAGGGCGCAATAATCGCGGGACGTGGGGGACTGGGTGCAGTTAATCCCACGTTCCTCCCCATGCCTCGCCTCCTCGGCTTCGCCGCACGAGGCTATAAGTAGGGGGAGGAGGGAAAGCGGCAGACGCTCGCACGCTCCTCTCCTCTCCGCCATCTTCTTCCTCCTGCTTTCTCTTGCCACAGCGCCTCGCCGCTGCGCCGTCCCACCATTCTTCACTCCGCCCCGCAGCTTTGCCGCCGCAGGGCCGTGCTTTCTCCGCCGCCGCACTCTTCCTTGCTAGCTTCTCGCCACCATGCAGTACGGCGGGGACTGGGACGGCTCCAACATCCACATGGACCACATCGAGTTCCTCCGCAAGACACGGCGGTTGCCCGGCGCAGACCAGGTGCGGGACCGTCTCGCGCCTGCGAAGGAGATCATGCCGGAGCCGGAGGAAGGCGAGCGGGTAGTCTTCCGCTCGCATTTCCTGCGCGGCATCGGTTTGCCGGCGAGCGCTTTCTTCCGCTCCTTCCTCGACTTCTATCAACTCCAGCCGCACCACCTCACCCCGAACACGGTGGTGCTGCTGTCCGCCTTCGTCACCTTGTGCGAAGGCTTCCTTGGCGTTCTCCCCACCCTCGAGCTCTGGGGGGAGTTCTTCCAATCTAGGCTGGGCACCCGCATGCAGGGCGTGCCGGCCCAGAGCGGCGCCTTCATCGCGATGCGGAGGCCGGTGGCCGACAACCCCTTCCCCGTCATCAAGTTAATCCCGTTGGTGAAGCGCTGGCAGAAGTCGTATTTCTACGTGAAGAACGTCTCCCCACAAGGCGACTACGTCAACTTGCCGGCTTACGTAGCCAGCCCGCCGGCTGGGAGGCGGCCCCACTGGTCCTATCGGGCCGCGACGCTGACGCCGGCTGGAGCCGCGGCCGTCGCCCGACTGCGGCTGATGATCTAGTCGGAGGGCCTGACTGGGCCCGACTTGCTGGCCGCCGTCGTCGCGCGCCGGGTGCTTCCGCTTCAGAGCCGCCCTCACCTGATCTGTCAGATGAGCGGCCAGCTCGATCCGAGTCGGATGTGCACCAAGGACATGCCGCACGACGAGGTGGCCCATATGGTGAATTACCTTGCGAACTGCAAGCTCTCCACAGAGTGGCGGTTTGGCAAGGAGCCATATTCCCGTGCACATCCTCCGCCCACGGTATGTTCTCTTTTTCCTTTTCTTTTCTTAGTTTTGTCGCCGAGTTCCTTCCAGCCGTCTCTGATCAGTCGGCACGCCTTGGCAGAGCCCTCTCCTTCGACCTTCAGCCGGGTCAGAGGCGGAGCGCCGATTCCTCCCCGAACGAGCGGAGCATGACCTGGAGGACCACGACTTGGGGGCGGCCGCCATGGATGACAACACCGAGGCGGGTGGCGGCGAAGCCAGCGGCGATGCAAGCGGCTCCGGGCTTGGAGCCAGTTTCGACGACTGGCCGGATGACGATGAGGCGGAAATCGTCCCACGCCGCCAGCCGGCTTCCGGCCACGGCGCGGGTTCCTCCGCCGCGCCGCCTGCTCGGGGCGGCGGGCACAAGCGCCGTGCCGCGTCGGGCTTGTTCCGGAGCCGGCCGAAGAAGCCCAAGGGCGGGGCAGCGGCGACCAGGCGGGATGAGGTGGCCGCGAAGGCGGCCCGCTTCCGCAAGGTGGTAAAGCAGTCGCAGATGGTGTCGGCATAAGCGTATATTCCTTTGTACATTCTTTCTTCTTTTCTTGGTGATATCTGAATCCTTGCCCTTTCTCAAAAAATCAGGGCTCCGCTTTCGCTCGAGCGGGTTGCTGCCGCCTCCGTCGTTGGATCGCCGGGAGGATCCGGGAGCACCCGCCGCGTGGACCCCCGCGCCGAGCTTCAGGCGGCGACGGAGCGAAACGCGCGGGAGGTGCGGGAGGAGCGGGAGGCGGAGGAGTTGAGGGCGGCTGCCGCCAAGGCAGCACAGGAGGAGGAGGCGGCGAAGGCGTGCACCGACGCAGCGGCCAAGGCCCAAGTAGAGGCTGCGGCAACAGCGGAGGGGGCCTTGCTCGTCGCCCCTCTGCGCGTCGCGGCGCCCGAGGCCCCAGAGCCCCCGCCAGAGGAAGCCGGCGGCGACCAGCCGGGATTGGAGAGGGAGGACGACGTCGTCGTCCCGAAGAGGGAGGCGGCACCGACCCCGCCGACTGGGGCGACCCAAGGCGGCCGGCCTAACATGCCGCCTGCGCAATCGGCCGGGGGCGAGCCGGCCACAAGGACGGATCTAGTGGTCCAGTCGCCATCGTGCCAGCGCACGGGGAAGGCCGCATCGGACCCGCAGAAGGCCGCGGGCCTCAGCTCGTCGGCCCAGGACATGGAGGCGGCCAGCGCCAGCTCGGGGTGGACGCCGGGTGGAGGGACGGCTGTGGTGAACGTGGCAGCGCAGGACGTCCGGAACCGCCTTCAGTCCCAGGCTGCGGCGCTGAGGAAATACAATGACGAGTTCCTTGCGACGCGGGTGGCCATTCGGGTTAGTCTTCTTATTTTTCTTTTTTGATCTTGGTTTCTTCCGTGGGGGCGCGTCAGCGCACCCACTGGGTGTAGTCCCCGAGTTCTGAGTCGGCTGCCGAGCAGGCGGCTTGGAACTTCTTAGCAGGCTTTGTTTTGCTATCTTGTTCTCATTCGCTCCTCTGCCTGTCTTGCAGGACTACAACAACCTCCGCGCGTCTGCCTTCAACTCCCAGGCTCGGGAGCTGACCCAGAAGAATGCTGACCTATCTGAGAGCCGGGGTAAGTGCTTCGTCTTTTATCTCACGTGGGGGCGCGTCGGTGCACCCACTGGGTGTAGTCCCCGAGATTCGGGCCGACTGTTGAGCAGTCGGGTTGGATCTTCCTTGACGACTTCTTCCTTATTGCTTCTTTCTTTTTTGCCATCCCTGCAGCGGCCAACGCCAGTCTAAGGGAGCAGCTTGGCGGGGCTCAGGCCGCCCTCCGTGCTGAGGAGGCCGAGTTTGACGCCTTGGCACAGGAGCGTTACCGCCTGGCCAAGAGGTTGGCTGACCAGGAGAAGAGCCACAAGGCGGCCCTGAAGGCGGTGCAGGACAGCGAGGCCGCCCTCCAAGCCGAGTATGAGACAGAGGCGGCCCGCTGGGCCGAAGCGAAGCAAACGCTGATCAACGGCTATGGCCAGATCAAAGACTTGGTTGACGGTAGGCCGCCTTCTTCTTCGTCCTTTCTTGCCACTTGCCGTTTGGCTCATTCTCTGACTTGGTGTTTTTCTCTTCTTTCTCTTTCTTTCTTGCGCAGAGTACTTCCCTGGCTACTCTACCGCCGCCAACCAGGTCGTCGAGGCCCACCGCGAGGCACGAAGGCAGGCTGGCGCCGAGATCGCACCGAACGCTCGCCGGTCGCTGGAGGAGCAGCTCTTGGCGATTCAGGCCCGCCTCCAGCCGGCTCATCGCATGCTCCGCCGGCTTCAGCGTGTTGGGGCGCAGGTGTTGGCCACTCTCTGGCCTGGTGAGGTGATTCCCCGCACCCCCAGTCGGACTGCCGACTGGCTGGAGGTGGCGGTCGGCCGCTTCGAGGCTTGGAAGACTTCTGCGGCTCGGTCCGGCGCCAGGCGGGCGCTGGAGTTCGCCAAGGCCTGGTATCCCAAGCTGAGTATGGACTAGCTGGCCACCTGGCGGCAGGAGGCCGACACGGAGCTGGAGCCGGTGTGGCCGGCTATCATCCAGCGGGCTTCGGCGATTGCCGACTACACCGACACCAGCGCCTTCGCTCCTAAGGTGGACGACAATGGCGTTGCCCAGCCGGAGGAGTGGTTCGGGCTGAATCCGGCAGACGGCGAGGACTCGGCGGAGGAGATCGACTCCAGCGACGAGGGCGAGGAGGAGGAGGAGGAGGAGGAGGAGGGTGAAGACGCCGCGCCAGATGGTGGAGCGGCCGGTCAGCCTCAGCTTGACCGTGCCTCCAGCAACAAGGCACGCGCGGGTGCACCGCCTGCAGCCGGCGATGATCAAGCCAAGACCCGCCAGCCGGCCACTCCTCCAGCCGGCAGCGCCGTCTCCACCGACCAGCCCGGCTCCCCTGCTGCGCCCTTAGTCTAGTCTGCTGCCCCTACTTTCCTGTTTCACCATTCTTGGAACAGTATTTTGTTAAGTTTGCACAATTCCACCCACTGGGGGTGTATTCGAAATATATTGACTGCCGACCTGTTGGGGGCCTTATGTGTAAATATAATTATGCATGCGTTTGGCTTTCCCTTGTTCTTTGCTTTTCATCCTTCGGTTGTTTCCTTTGCCGCCCTCCCTTGGTTGCCGCCTTCCCAGCCGGACAGCTGCTCTACAATCTGTGGCTGGGGAAGTGCTTGGGAGGGCAAGTACTCTAGCTTTGTTGGATTATAGCGAAGTGATTGGGAGGCCGGCCAGCCGGCTGTTTTGACAGCCAGTAGGCGTGGTTGGAGGTTGTCTTTGCGTTATATAAGTTCGTTGGTACTTAGCCATTTTTTGTGTGGGCATCCTTTCTGCCTTTAGCTCTTGCCAGTCGGACAGTCGGTTCTTCGAGCTGCGACTTTCGACAAGAGAGGGCTTGGGTGCCGGCACACTACTTGTCTGACTTCAGGTAGAACTTTTAACATAACTTAAGGCGGCCAGTCCCCGGGCCGACAAGTCGAACCCGGTGCCAGACAAAAAAAATCAAATGTAATAATACATTCATGAGTATGACACTCGTCATTCATAGATAAAGGAGGGCAGTCCCCGAGTGCTCCTCGGGGGGCCCATTTGTCTCATATTTAATGAAAACGGTAGCATGGAACATACTGCTTTCAACTGTAAAATCTTCTCAGGAGGTTTGCGTTCCACGGTCGCTCCGACTCCTTGCCGGAATCATCCCTCTTGCGTGCTCTTGGTTTTTGTGCGTCGATCAGGTAGGAGGAGTCGTTGCCTAGTGCCTTGCTGACGACGAAAGGGCCTTCCCAAGGGGCCGAGAGCTTGTGCTGGCCGGCTATTCGCTGGATCAGCCGAAGCACAAGGTCGCCCTCTTGGAAGGATCTTGGCTTGACCTCCCAGTTGTGGTAACGGCGCAGACCTTGCTGGTAGATGGCGGACCGGCTGAGTGCTAACAGTCGGCCTTCTTCTAGTAGGTCGACGCCGTCTTCTTGCGCTTCCTTGGCCTCTGCTTCCGTGTACATGGTGACCCGAGGCGAGTCGAACTTGATGACAGTTGGGATGACAGCCTCGGCACCATATACAAGGAAGGATGGAGTGAAGCCGGTTGACTTGTTTGGGGTAGTACGCAGACTCCAGAGAACAGCCGGCAGCTCGTCGAGCCAGCAGCCGGCCGAGCGCTCTAGTGGTACGACCAGGCGGGGCTTGATGCCGGAGAGGATGAGACCGTTTGCTCGCTCGACCTAGCCGTTTGACTGCGGGTGGGCAACGGACGCTAAGTCTAGTCGGATGCCCTGTGTCACGCAGAAACGTGCCAGTGCTCCCTTGGCAAATTTTGTGCCGTTGTCGGTGATGATGCTGTGCGGCACGCCATACAGAGTAGTGATGTCGGCAATGAATGTCACGGCAGTCGGCCCGTTCAGCTTCTTGATCGGCTTCGCTTCGATCCACTTGGTAAATTTGTCCACGGCGACGAGCAGATATGTCAAGCCGCCGCGGGCTGTCTTGAATGGGCCCGCCATGTCCAGCCCCCAGACGGCAAAGGGCCAGGTGAGGGGGATGGTCTTGAGTGCAGAAGCCGGCAGGTGTTGCTTGGAACTTAAGACTTGGCATTCTTTGCAGCATTTGACTATCTCTTTGGCATCTTCCAAAGCAGTCGCCAAAAGAAACCATGGCAGAAAGCTTTGGCCACAAGTGATCTTGAGGCTGCGTGGTGGCCGCATTCACCTTTGTGGATATCCTTGAGGATTGCTACACCCTTCTCTGGCTCGACGCAGCGCTGGAAGACTCTAGTGACGCTGCGCTTGACAAGTTTTCTGTTTATTATTGCATATGCTCCGGCTCGGCATTTCACTAGTCTTGCCGAGATCTCATCAGTCGGCAGCTCTCTGTTGACTAGGAAGTTGAGGATGGGCTGGGCCCATGATGGAGCTATGACTTCTTCTACTGTCAGTACGGCCACTGCGACCCGGGTGGGCGGGTTGGGTTATGGAGAGTTGGAGTCGGCCACCGCTTCTTGTGTCGCTGCAGCCCTCGGGCCGACTGCTGCAGTCCCCGGGCCGGGTTCTGAAGTCCCCAAGCCGGGTGCGACTACGGCAGTCCCCGGGCCATTTGTCGAAGTCCCCGAGCCGCCTTCTGGGTTCCTCCAGTCGGGTCCGGCTGCATCGGGGGCAGGCGGTATGAAGATAGAGTCCGATTCTGGAGACGGCATGATAGATGGTTTGAGGAGGCGCTGGAGAGAGACACCGATTGGTATAACCTGTCGAGTGGAGCCGATCCGTGCCAGGGCATCTGCTTGGTCGTTGTCGGCCCGTGGCACGTGAAGGAACTCGCACCCTTCGAAGTACCCACTGATCTGCTGGACGAGGAATCGATAGCTCGCCATGTTTGCATCCTTGGCGTCCCAGTCGCCAGATGACTGCTGGACCACTAAGTCTGAGTCGCCATAACACAGGATCCGGCGTATGCCGAGCTCTTTGGCTAGCCGGAGCCCGTGTATGAGCGCCTCGTATTCAGCCACGTTGTTGGAGGCGGAAAAGTGGATTTGCAGCGTGTATCTGAGCTTGTCGCCTTTGGGAGAGGTGAGGACGATGTCGGCTCCCAAGCCGGTGTGCATCTTGGACCCGTTGAGGTCCATCCGCCAATGAGTAGAGTCGGGAGCCGGCGGTAGGTACTGGGTCTCGGCCCAGTCGACGAGGAAGTCGGCCAATGCTTGAGACTTGATGGCGGTGCGGGGCTGGTAGAAGATTGTGTAAGGCGCCAGCGCAATGGCCCATTTAGCCAACCGGCCGGATGCATCCCGGCTGCCTATGATCTCAGCAAGCGGGGCGGTGCATACGACCGTGATGGGATGCTTTTGAAAGTAGGGCTTCAGCTTCTTGGTGGCGAAGTACACTCCATAGCACATCTTCTGGTAGTGTGGGTAGTTTTGCTTTGAGCTGGATAGTACTTCGCTTAGATAATATACCGGCCTCTGGACTAGCTGGGCTCGGCCTTCTTCTGGGCGCTGGACCACGACGACTGTACTGACTACTCGGTTAGTTGCGGCGATGTAGAGGAGCATGGGCTCCTTCTCAGTCGGCGCCGCCAGGACAGGTGGAGTGGTCAGCATCTTCTTCAACTCATGGAAGGCTTGGTCCGCTTGGTCATTCCACTCGAAATGAGTGGATTTCTTCATGAGTCGGTACAGGGGGAGAGCCTTCTCTCCTAGCCGGCTGATAAAGCGGTTTAGGGAGGCCAGGCACCCGGTGAACTTCTGTACATCTCGCAACTTGGTGGGAATCTCCATTCTCTCAATGGCCTTGATCTTCACAGGGTTGCCCTCAATGCCGCGTTCGGAGACCAGAAAGCCTAGAAGTTGGCCGGCTGGTACTCCGAACACGCATTTCTCGGGGTTGAGCTTGATCTGGAATCAGCGCAAGTTGGCAAATCTTTCTTTGAGGTCTTCCAGCAGGGTGCCGCGCTTTTCTGTCTTCACCACAATATCGTCGACGTAGACATGGGCATTTCTGCCGAGTTGCTTGAGGAGGCATTTCTGCATGCAACGCTGAAAAGTGGCACCAGCATTCCTCAAGCCGAATGTCATAGTCAGGTAACAGAAAGCTCCGAATGGTGTGATGAAGGCGGTCTTTAGGAGGTCTGCTGGGTCCAACTTAATCTGGTGATATCCTGAGTAGGCATCCAAGAAACTCAACAGCTCACATCCGGCTGTGGAGTCTATTACTTGATCAATTCGTGGCAGAGCAAACGGATCTTTGGGGCAGGCCTTGTTGAGGCTAGTGTAGTCTATACACATACGCCATTTGTTATTCTTGTTCAACACCAAGACTGGGTTGGCAAGCCACTCTGGGAAAAACACTTCCATAATAAAGCCGGCGGCAAGGAGCCGGGCTATCTCTTCTCTTCTGACAGTCTCCGGAGGGGCTGCTTGACCGGCTTCGCGTCCGCTCGGACGTGTAATTTGTGCTCGGCGAAATCCTTCGGAACACCCGGCATGTCCTTTGGGGACCATGCAAAGATGTCTCGATTCTCACGGAGGAAGTCGACGAGCTCGCCTTCCTACTTACTGTCCAGGTTTGCACCAATGACTGCAAACCTCTCCGAGTTCTCCGGGTCCAGAGGTATCTTCTTCATCTCCTTGGCCGGCTGGAAGGAGCCCTGCGCATCATATTCCTTGGGGTTGGGGGACAAGGCCGGCTGCTTGCCGGCCATGGCCATGACTCGATCCAGAATCTTCTTCTCTTCTGCCACTACGAGGGGCTCGGCCAGTCGGCTGCTGGCTGCAGCGCACTCGATGGTTTTCTTGTAGTCATCGGCCACTGTGATAATCCCCTTTGAGCTCGGCATCTTCATCTTCAGGTAGGCGTAGTGGGGCACAGCCATGAACTAGGCCAGAGCAGGTCGGCCAAGCAAGGCGTGGTAAGGGCTTTCCAGATCCACTACCACGAACCAGATTGCTTCTCGGCGAAAGTGATCCTTGTCTCCGAAGAGAACATCCATCTTGATCTTGCCGATCGGGGAACAGGACAGGCCGGGTATGATGCCATGGAAAACGGTCCGGCTTGGCATCAGCTGCTTCGCCTTGAGGTTCAACTTCTCCATGGTATCGCGGTACAGTATGTTGATACTGCTTCCGCCATCAATCAGAACGCGGGAGAATCGGGCAGCCTACCTCTCTGTTGCGAGGGTGACATCCAACACCAATGCGTAGGAGCCAGGGGACGGCATGACCTCTGGGTGATCGGCCCGGCTCCAATTGATAGGCCTTTCGGACCAATGCATGAACTCGGGGCTGCTGGAGGCGACTGCGTTGACCTCTTGGTGCTGTCGGCGCCGGCTGCGCTTGTCTTCAACCTGGCTCGTGAAGACGATGTAGGCGGCGTGCTCATCAGGGAACTCATCTTGAATGGCTCCGACTGCTGGTCGGGCAGCCGGCTGCTGGGGGGCTGGAGGCGGCGGGCCGGGAGGCGGAGGCGGCACCAGCCCCTCGCCCTTGGAGATCTGGGTGAGCCAGTGGCACTTTCGGGTTGTGTGGTTGGATGGCTTCGCGCCGCTGTGGAACTTGCAGGGGGCATCGAGAGTCTGCTCGTAGGAGAAGGTCGGCTGCCAAGCCGGCCTGCCGGACTTCTTCTTGGGAGCGGGCCGCTCTTCGGGCTGCTCGTCTTCGACTGTGGCCACCTGCCGACTGGTGGAAGGCGGCATAGGGGCCTTGCGCTTGTGGTCGTTCTGGTAGGGGCGCCGATTGGAGTTGCCAGCCGGCGTCTTAGGAGCCGGAGCGAGCACCTTCCCAGAGGCGTCCACTCGGAGCTCGGGCTTCATCGAGGAGTCGGCTGTGGCGTACTTGTCTGCAATGACTAGCAGCTCATCGAGGGTAGCCGGCTCATCGCAGAGGAGTCGGTGCTTGAGGAGGGTGCCCTCTCAGCACCCGGCTGTGAAGTATTCGATGGCCTGCACCTCGTGCACCCCCTCGCAGGAGTTGCGGAGCTCGGCCCACCGCGTGAGGTAGTCGCGGGTCGATTCGCTGGGCCCTTGGACGCATAGGGAGAGCTGGCGGGGCTTGGGAGGCCGCTTGTACGTGCTGGTGAAGTTGCGGACGAAGATTTCCGTGAAGTCCAGCCAGCTGTTGACGCTGTAGGGATTGAGGCTGTTGAGCCAGGTGCGTGCCGTGCCTTTCAGCATGAGAGGGACGTACTTCAAGGCTACGCGCCTGTTGCCGTTCGCAATGCTGACGGCGGTAGAGTAGTCGATGAGCCAATCTTCCGGCTTCACTGAGCCGTTGTACTTGGGCGTGTCTCTAGGGAGCGAGAACCCTTTGGGGAAGGGCTCGTCGCGGATGCGGGGGCCAAAGCATGGCGGGCCGACATCATCTTCTTCTTCTAGTGCCAGGGATCGAGCTAGGCGGTCGATCCGGTGGCGGCCGGCGTTCTCACCGACTCCCTCGCGGCGGCCTAGTCGGCCACCGAGAGTCGGATGCGTGACGGGCGGCGGAGTGAGACATCTCTCCCCACGAGGCGGGGGAGGAGGCAGATCGCCTTGGCGCTCGACTGCTCGAGGGCATCCTTCCGCGTTGCGCTCGATGGTGATTCGAGTCCGGCTGCGGCTAGCAGCTGGCTCCTTGTCCTTCCTTGCGCGGGCGCCGCTCGTAGTTGGCGACCGGGTTGTCGCGGCGTGCTCTCAGCGTGGGGGAGGACTCTCAGCGCGGGCGCCGGCTTCATGCCGTTCCGCGGCCGCATCAATCAGTTGCTGGATACGTCTTGTCATGTAGGGGAGCTCATCAGCCCCCAGCCCGTTCAGCTCTTCTGCTGCCGCCTGAGCGGCTCGCAGATTCTCGAGCGGTGTGGCGTAGACCGGGCGGTCTGCCCCCAGCATGCTGGTGATGGCCGCGCCGCGCTTCTTGACGAGGCCGGCTCGGCTCGGCCCGCCGTGAGGCGGCGTACAAAAAGCGGCGCGGTCGACTTCGCGCTGGTGGGCCTCGGTGAGGCGTCTCATGGAGGCTATCTTCTGGCCCTCCGCGATGAGGGCGAGGCGGCGTGCCTCCAGGGTCTCGGCGTCGGCGTCGGCCGGGATGGGGACGGACAAGTCATGCATCGCCGCTTGCAGGGCGTCGTGGGCATTCTCGCCCGAGTCGGCGGCGTGGCTGATGACCAGCACCTCAGTGACAGCGCTGCTGCCGCTATCAGCTCGAGGGAAAGGGTCGTTGAAGACTACCACATCGAAGGGGTAGGCGTCGAGCGATGCCGTGTCGGAGTCGACAAGCATCGGGTCGGTGGAGCCGACCGACTCCAAGTCCACAGCAAGCTCGCTGGAGATGTGAAGCTAGTCGAGGAGGCTGATGAGGCGGCTCTCGGGGTAGTCCGTGCCCGCGTCGGACGCGGGCTCATCGGAGATGCGAGTCTCGCCAAGAAGATTGGCGAGGCAGCTCGCTGCGCAG
>NC_057814.1:462930947-462940099 GCF_018294505.1 Triticum aestivum | reverse complement strand
GCGCCAAATGTCGGGTGGTAGGTGCGACATATACCAACAGGTGGCTTATCATTGTGGGAGCCACTAAAACATCGCCGGTGCCTGGAAACGGGATGAGGCAAAGACATGCACGCCGGCAGAATCTTACCCAGGTTTGGGGCTCTCCGTGGAGATAACACCCCTAGTCCTGCTCTGCGGGGTCTCCGCATGATCACTAGATCAATACAAGTAGCTACAGGTGCTCCTTGAGTTGTTTATCTAGAGGAAGAAGAAGGGCAAGGCTAGCTCTCCTTTTCTCTCTATGTCGTGTGTGGAATTCTATCAGCTCCCCCTTTTGCATGGGTGCCCCGGGGGGTTTATATAGGCCTACCCCCCAGGGGTACAATGGTAATCCGGCCTGGCGCGGGTCCCAGCCGTCAGTGTCTATGCTCGCCGGCTTCTCCGCCGGTTATTGGGGCCCGCCGACTGGTGGGTCCCGCCGGCTGCCGGCCTCTTGGCCGGCAGGCCGGCCCCACCGCTTGGGGGATTTGTCGGCGGCTGGTTACTGTTGCCTCGCCTCTGATGACGAGGGCTTTGTCGAGGTAAGCGTGGCTACAGTGTCCCCGCCTTGCGAGCTCTCACTCTAGCCTCACCTCGTCTTGTCTCCTTAATGAGGCACATGCTTCGAGGGAGGGAGGTAGCCGGCTATTGGGAGCCGGCCACACCCCTGGCCGACTAGAGGAGGCCAGGCCGCCTTCAGATGTCTCTCTGGCAAAGGGGCCCGCCGCCCATGGGCCGTACTGGCACCTGTCGTGGGTGACATCTGGGCCAACACGGCTACAGTGCCGCGCCGGACGGGGGATGGCTGGCCCGTACGGCGCCCTGTGGCCATGCCTGTTCCGGGATTTGGGGGTAGTGGGCTGTACTGCGGCCACGCCCCATCCTATCGCCGTTACGTGGGTACAGTCTTAGTGGGTGCAGTCTTGGCCGGCTCCTTGGGGCCGGCTTTCTTCATGGCCGGCTTTTGGGAGTCGGTCCTCTCAGGGCCGGCTTCTGGGAGTCGGCCCTCTCACGGCCGGCTTCCTGGAGTCGGATGTCTCGTATCTTTCTTGGAGAAGGTTTCTGAGGCTGATTCGCCTTCTAGGAGTCGGCCCCGGGAATAGCCGGCCGGGGAAAGGCGGCCCTACGCTTTGTATGCTTGAAGGCTTGAATGGCCTGATAATTTTTCGAAGAGCCAGGGGGAGTCGGCTAGGCTACCCGTGGCCATTTACTCCGACACGGCTCATTGGTCATTAATGCGGCGCTACGACCGGGGTGTGTCTACCATGCAGTTGTGCACTCTAATTTGGTGCATATGGCATGTGGACCCCGTTGCCGGATGCCCCACATATCAGCGCAAGGAAGTAGAAAGACAGGAGTAACTAGTTATTACACATAAATATATTTTTGACAGAGAGATATTCCCTCTGTAAAGAAATATAAAGATCTTTTATATCACAACTTTATACATAAGAAAAATCAAGGGGAATATATATAACATATATAATTATAAAAAACAGAGTTATTTTAACACGGTATAGACGAGTTGGTCATGATGGTGTGCCTGTCATCCAGCAATATAGGCCGTCCGATTTCTATCTGACGGATAGGAAGGAAACTATGGCAATTTTGCAAAAAGGTACCCACACACCTATCCGCATTTTCAAATAAGGCCTTCCCTCGTTCATCCTTTTCTCTCACAATATAAAATACTCATACAAATGCATCTTGATGTTACGTGCAACGCACGGGCATTATGGGGGTTCAGCTGAGAAATACACGGACAGGCTCACGGTTCTGGACTTTGGGCCATAGGCCAGTGGGCCTGCATGTTTGGGGGCCCATGTGTTCTACCTCAGCGCTTTTCATATTGCAAGCGGTCGGTACGGCGCTGGTTTTAGATGCTGTCACAAGGCGAATACACAAAATTGAATATAAAGCACAGCAGTTGTTGGAATGAAATCAAACGATAGTTCCTAACCAGCAATCAAAGTTGCAATTCTATCAATGATACTGTCGTATTACCTATACACACAGGACACTTGTTTCACCATGCCAGAGTATTACATCAAAATCTCTCGGCGGATGGATCAGTTCGGCAGTACTGAAGAATTTCAAAGTTGATATGGACCAACTCTCCTTGCCGAGAAAGTTTGATTTTGACATCATCCCCTACCGCAAGATATGATTTAGATTTGAACCTTGACCATCCTTTAGCATCAATCATCATGCGACCATCCTTTGTACTTACGGTATATTGAGTAGGTTCATTCACACCAAGGCTGCGCATGGTAAGAGAAACTTGGCCGCTATCGCCCGGATTATTGAACGACTCCCTCGTTACTCTAGGAATTCTCTGTTTGCAAACAAGAAGACATACCCAAATAGTTAGATCAACACAGTGAATCATGCGAAACAACATGGAAATAAAAAAGAACGAAACACTTGGGCGGCCAATGCTTACCAAGAAGGTGGACATGTCGGTTTTTGTAAGGACTTTGGTATATGAAGTGCGAACTGCAGCCCAGTCTGTTGCTGGTGCAACTGCTCGTTCGGTTGCCGCTGCACGGGCCGGAGCAGATGCAAGTGCAAGTGTTGGTGCAGGTGCCGAAGCCGCTGCTGCTGCCGGAGATGGTGCTCCTTGTAGAGCTAGTGCCGGTGTCGGAGCAGGTGCTGGTGTCGATGCCCGATCCTCCGGTAGATCAGCCTGATCCGCTGACGTGGTCGGTGCCCAATCCTCAACTGGATCAGACTGAGCTCCTACCGCTGTCAGTGCTAGAGCAACTGCCGGTGCTGGATCCGTTGTTGAAGGTGGTACCGATGAGTGAGACAGCGGCGATCATGTCTGGTCTGCTATGATCAGCTTTCTAACTTGACTAGGCTTCGTGACCGTGATCCAGTTTTTTTCTTCATTTCTTTTAAACGCGAGAAGGACTAATTGTGGCGTTTTTGTTAAACCAAACTGCAGTCCATCATAGGGATTCAGCTTGTACTCAGACAACAGACTGATCCAATTTTTTCCAGTAATATATGTGATGGACAGTGCCTTCATTACTGACACGACATAAGAAGTGAAACCTGCAAAAATAGCCATCGTAGAGCAAACCAAACGGTTTGTTCTGTGATGAATGTCACATGGCGAAACCTACATCGTAAAATTGCAGGAAAAGAAAGAAAACATGACATTAAATCAATAAGATTTAGACAGTAAATCAATAAGATTTACTTGATGTGACACGAGTGAATCCTTACCAAGAAATTACTATGTTGAAGTACTAAACAGAAGATTGATCGTCCAACTACGGGTGGCATGCAGGGGCCCCGCCTACTCCCACAAGCAGGATAGTCCAAAGGCCGTGACAAATCGGATGGACTGAACATCCATGGGACTGGAAATCCTGGTGGGTGCGATAAACCCCGCAATGCATAGCGATGTTGGAGTGTAACCATAATTGATAAACCGTCCTCACAAAAAAGATGATCTGGATACTTCAAAATATACAGACTGAATTGAGTGGACAGACATTAACAAAGACCGTTCTCAGGACTGACCACACACCAAAAGCGGCAGTACTAATAAACAATACAGGGTTCACAAACACAACTCAAGTACTGAACAATAGTACTTACTACAGACAAGCAAAGTTGCACTAATTAAACTCTGCAGACTATTTCTTGCCACCGACCTACGGGATGAACCCCGCATAACTGACTAGGCCATGGACTTCGTGAGAGATGTCTACATGCACCATCACCATCTTGTCAACCTTGGAGAACCTAACAGAGTGGTCTTTCCACTCATAAACATGATCATGAAGATAGGCCACATCAGATTTGTTGGGAAGGTTTACAAGAACCACACCCTTCGTAATCAAAGGCACAACTAGGAAATTGTTGTGGTCAAGTACAGCCTCGTGAACACGCCTGACAACAATGCTACAGGAAAACACTACTTCAGGACATGTGGCGACAAGGATACAGCAGCTGGATAGTTTAGCAGTAGAACTCATCCTCGGGTCTTCCAGTTCACACGGCATGACTTTGAGAACTTCATCTCCACCGCGGACCTAGATCTAATTCAAACAGAAACCATATTTTATTACTACCTCCGTTCAGAAATATAAGATGATTTTCGATATTATACTCCATATATGACTACATATACGCATACAAATGAGTGAACAAAGACACTAGAACATGTCTTCAAAGGCATGAGAGCAGAGGGATTACTTGCAATATCCATAACACAAGTTACTGAGGCAAATATACCCTCTTCAAAGGTAGCATTGATGTTCATAAAGTTCTCCCTCCGTCCCAAAATTCTTGTCTTAGATTTGTCTAGATACGGATGTATCAAGTCACATTTTAGTATTAGATACATCCGTATCTAGACAAATCTAAGACAAGAAATTTGGGACAGAGGGAGTAGTTGAATGTAATCTATAAGAAATTAGTGTCAACCTCTCGCATGTTTTGGTCAAAAGAGGAATTTAGAACCGTCATTTGGCACACAAAAATCACATGCAAGATCACCCAAAAAGTTGTACTACTAGTACTAGTACTACGTGTTAGATGAAAAAACACGATCAAGATCGAGAAAAAGATCGTCAAGAAGAAATATTACCTGGACTTTCTTAATGAGGGATCCCGGAGAGGGGGGCTTGGACAGGGCGATGGCTTTGAGTATGTCTGCGGTAGTCTCGGCGGGGTGCTTGCGGTTCTTCGTACCATGAGCCTCGACGGTTTTGGCCAGAGCCATAGACATCGCTGTCGTGGGAACGATTCCGTCAATAATAAGGTATAGGGTAACGGAGCATGATCTATCGAGATGCATATGGGTGACACGGTGGTTTTAGCGAGTTCGGGCCTCTCACGGTGGAGATAACAGCCCTATGTCTCGTGCTCCGGAGAGGCTTTGTTTTATCTGAGTATGTATCCGGAGATTACAATGAGAGAGAGAGGAATGGATCCCCATGCCAGAGCTAAGTCCTGAGACTAATGGTGAGAGAATAGAGGGAGAAGAATGAGAACTTGCCCCAAGTCTAATGGTGGGGGTGGCTTATATAGAGTGCGCCACTCCCTCACCTCCTATGTTACAAAGTGGGGCATGATTGCCATAATGCCAACTCACTACCAAGCCTTCACTATGAGAATGATGCTTTGACTGCTTTGCTGCCTACTGGTCTTCGTATGCCCGAGTGAGTCATACGGTCGAGTGGTGAACTGTTATCCGAGTGGATGATATGCTACTTGTCCGAGTGGATAGTATGTCTGTATGAAATTTATCTGGACCCAAATGTTATGTGGACCCCCATGCTTTATGACATTTCGACCCTCTGTGCGCCTACCTGTTATGTGTATCCCCAACATTAGCCCCCGAATCGATTGTGATTTTGCAGAACGAGTTTGTGAAAGGCACAACTTGGCCCGAGTGATTACGGAAATACTCGGTACCTGTCATCGTACTTTCAGACAACCAAGGTTTGAACAAAATCTCAATGGATTCCGGCACTGCGCTTCCCGACTGATCTGGGGTTAAGTGCCCATGAGGAGCAACTTGGTGACATACGATCATCTCTCGGAAGAGGTTAACTCGTGATCAGAGTATGGATGTGTCATTAAATCTAGGCAACAAGATCGATTCATGGACTGCTCTCTCGGTGAGATGCCATTCCTATCCCGGAGGAAAGTCAATACGAGTCAGCTCTAGATCCAAACTTATGAGTTTCACGCTTTGAGTCCTAGAAGAAGGCTCAAAACAGGTCCACGGAGGAGCGTTAAACTCACCTTATAGCAATTTATTTTGGAGTGTTTGGAGTTGGTCCTGCATCGAGTAACTGATTACTCGGAATTTCTTCACGCCTGGAACGTGTCTTTTTTTGTTGTTTGGCCGTCACTCGGACCGGGTGGACCGTTCCGAGTGGATACCGTTCCAGTGGGGGCACGCTGAGTGCACCCACTGGGTGTAGTCCCCGAGACTGCCGTCGACTGCGGGCAATCGGTGGGAGTCTTAGAGACTGTCTTTTGTTGTTGTTTGGCCGTCACTCGGACCGGGCGGACCGTACCGAGTGGATACCAACAATCGGCGGGAGTCTTAGAGCCTATCTTTTCGGTTGTTGTTCATCACTCGGACTGGTCAGGCCGTACCAAGTGGAGATTACTCAAGTGGGGGCACGCTGAGTGCACCCACTAGGTGCAGTCCCCGAGACCGCCGTTGACTGCGGGCAGTCGGCGGGGGTCTGAGAGAACTAAAAATCTTCTTAGCTGGTACTGATCGAACTTGTTCTTCTCTGACTCGGAGGGCGAGTAATTCGGGAGCTGGTTTTGCATCGAGCAAAATGTTTCTTTCCGAGTTCTCTTCCAGTGGGGGCACGCTGAGTGCACCCACTGGGTGTAGTCCCCAAGCCTCTGTCGGACTAGATGAGCCTGGCAGAGGGTTTAAGTCTCCTGGTAAACCTCCACGCAGTCGACACGGTAAATATCTTTTTAGTCTGAAATTGAGTCAGTCGGCTGCATCTTTAGGCACTTGACATGGTAAATAAGCTCAGCCTGGAGCTGAGTCAGTCGGACTAATCTTCGTGCACTCGGCACGGTAAATAAATTCAGCCTGGAACTCGGTCAAGCAAGTGAATCTTCGTGCTCTCAGCACGGTGAATGAATTCGGTTTTGAACAGTCGACTGTAGAAAAAAGCCAGACACTCCAGGGAGTAATCGTTCTAGTAGTACTTCTTATATTGACCGTTAGATTTTGCGTGAAAGGGGTAAGAGTACATTGTATCCGTAAAGGAGCTTCATTTTCACCCTTTTGCATGAAAGGGGTATTTTCCGAGTGGACGTGCTTCCCGACTGATCGGGGTATGTTGACTACAAGGAAAAATTTGGTGGCATTTGTATGTCTCCCGGAGGAGATAGACTAGTGGTCTGACATGGATGTGCCATGAAACCCGAGTGACGAGGCTAGTGTGTGGGCTGACTCTCCGGAGAGAGGCCACTCATTATCCCAGGGGAACACCAGCACATGCCATCTCTGAGTCCAAGTTTGTGAAACTGACGTCTTGGAGCCTAGAATAATGGCCAAGTGTATCCGTAGAGGAGCGTCGTTTTCACCCTTTTGCAGTCCTGAAGATGTCTCCAGGTAATGATTTGGGTGATCGTGTGAGTGGACGGTGCTACCTTATAGAGCATTGGCGGACCGAGCATGTATGGTCAGAAAAAATATTACTGATGTGATCAACAGGTTGATCAAATGGGCATAAACCGTGAGGGCGGCATGGCCCACGGCTGTGCGCAGCCCCCAAGTGATGCTCGAAAGAGGTAAGCTTGCTACGCAGTGTGATATGAGGATTGATCATATGAGTAACATAGTCGTTCCTACGTTGGGGGTGTAGTGGTGAAGACATGTCCAACCGATGGCGACGCGCGGGCGGCCGAGCGGAGAAGATGTGTCTTACCGAGTGGCGACGCGCGGGGCGACCGAGTGGTGAGGACGTGCACAACCGACTGGCGACGCGCTGAGCGGCCGAGTGGTGAAGACGAGCACAACCGAGTGGTGATGCGCGGGGCGTCGGAGCAATGACGACGTGCACAACCGAGTGGCGACGCGCGGGGCGGCCGGTTGGTGAAGATGCACAACCGAGTGGTGAGGCACGGGGCGGCGGAGCGGCAGAGCGATGACGACGTGCAGAACCGCGTGGCGACACGCGGGGCGGCCGATTGGTGAAGATGTGCACAACCGAGTGGTGATGCACACGACGGCGGAGCGATGATGACGTGCACAACCGCGTGGCGACGCGCGGGGCGGCCTATTGGTGAAGACGTGCACAACCGAGTGGCGACGCACGGGGCGGCTAAGGTGAAGGCGTGTGCCGTCGTACGCCGAAAATGGTCCTTGGAGGAGTTAGTCGGATGCTTTCGAAGTAGATGCAGTGACGCAACAAGACTGGCGCAACAACTGAGCCTGAGAAGGAGCGAAGATGGCGCGCGGAGCGTGTGAGTAAGTATGTAACTTGTCAAATACTCGACCACTCAGGAGAGTGTCATTCCGAATGAGTTGCAGCCCCCGAGTGCGGCGTAGCCCCCGAGCATACTATAGGTTTTGACAACGGACATGTCGGAATACAAGAAATATAGTTTTGAATGGATGATTTGCAATTCATCGAGTCGGACTCGGGTAAAGATTAGGAGAAGCTTCTGAGTGATGCTCGAAAGAGGCAAAGTTGCCAAGGAGTGAAGTGTGAAGTTTAATTATAAAAGGGACGCATCTGTCTCATGCCTGACGAGGTCTATATCATTGATACGATGAAGAGGATTCCACAGAGGAGTCGGCCGGATGTGTTTGAAGTCAATACAACGACAAGGTTGGTGTTGTGGTGCGCTAAGACCGGTATGGTGACTGAGTCTGAGTAGCGATGAAGTTGGCGCATAGGGCCGTCGAGTGGTCGTTTAACTTGTGTGTGAAAATAGCACAAGCCAACGTAATAATTTCTCGAGGAAATTTGATGTGTGCTGAAATGATTTGTGTGAATAACACCCATAGACACCCGCTGGGAGTGCAAGGGGCTTGCTCGTTAACCAGCAAGAGTCTGAAAGAGCGAAGGATCCGTTCGAACTTGTCGAAGCGACGGGATCCGACTGAAATAATTGGAATACTGGCTCAAATAAAACGGAAGTGTAGTGTTTCGACTGAGTTGCAGCCCCAGAGGCCCGATGCAAACTCGAAATGAAGAACGACACATGGTGTTCGTGAATGATGTATGCGAAAAAATGGAAGTTGGACCCGGGAGTCACATAACCAGTACTAAGCAAGTATGTGAAAATAAGCAGCGGAGCGTAGAGGTACACTCGGTGGCGTGGCCTTCGAGTGAACGTGATGTGTGAATTTTGGGATACTCGGGAACACGGAAATAATAGAATGTAAAATGACTTAGCTGTCTGAAGGCGCGTGAGTGGCCGAGTGGTGATGAGGCGACCAACCGAGTGGCGACGGTGGGGCGGCCGAGTGGTGATGTGGTGACCAACCAAGTGGCGACGCGCGGGGCGGCCTAGTGGTGATGAGGTGACCAACCGATGGCGATGCGTGGGGCGGCCGAGTGGTTATGAGGTGACCAACCCATGGCGACGCGCGGGGCGGCCGGGTGGTTTTGAGGTGACCAACC
>NC_057814.1:462921124-462930032 GCF_018294505.1 Triticum aestivum | reverse complement strand
GTGACCAACCGAGGGCGACGCGCGGGGCGGCCGAGTGGTGATGAGGTGATCAACCGATGGCGACGCGCGGGGCCGACGAGTGGTGCTGAGGTGACCAACCGACGGCGACGCGCGGGGCGCCCGAGTGGTGATGAGGTGACCAACCGATGGCGACGCACGGGGCGGCCGAGTGGAGTAGACGCGTCGCGCGGACTGGCGACGCTCAGGGCGTCCGAGTGAAGTAGACGCGTCCCGTGGAGTGACGATGCGCGGGGCGACCAAGTGATGTAAACGCGTCCCACGGACTGGCGACGCTCAGGGCGTTCGAGTGAAGTAGATGCGTCTCGTGGAGTGACGATGCGCGGGGCGTCCAAGTGATGTAGACGCTTCCCGCGGAGTGACGATGCGAGGCGTCCGAGTGAAGTAGACGCATCCTGCGGACTGGCGACGCTCAGGGCGTCCGAGTGAAGTAGACGCGTCCCGCGGAGTGACAATGTGTGGGGCGACCGAGTCGGGCAAGTTGATGATGACGCGAGTAGCTTCGTGACCGCGTGCAGGACGGCCATGTGATGAGGACATGTCCAACCAAGTGATGACACACGGGCGACCGAGTAACGACGCACGGGCAACCGAGAGCCAGTGATCTGGTTTGGTCCGAGTGAGCTAGTCCCATCTGAGTGACCATGCCGACTGGAGCGTGTTGCTGTAGAGTGAGCTAGTCCCATCTGGTTATAGGATCAAATAGAAATAAAAGAAAAGAAACCATAATCACAAACCCAAAAGAAGAAAAGAGAGGGAGTTATAGGATCAGTCTCGGGGTTGCAAGACCGGGCCTTGGCCAGAATCGACACCATTGATGCGCTCACCTTTCCTTCTTTGGGAGAGAAGAACAATGGCAGAACCAGGTCGGGGTTTTCTTGAAGAAACGAGGAACAAGATGAGGGAGAAGCAAGGGTTGGGTAGAGAGGAAGCTGAGAGAGAAGAGTGAAATGATGGTTGCTTCGTCCGTCCAACTTACTGCTGGAAAGGAGGGGGTTTTGTGATTTGACGGCTCATTAGGCATTACTGCGGCGCTTCGATCGAGGTAGTCTACCGTCACTCTACTACGGAGTAATTTAGTGCATCGCTGGTGGACCCCGATGCTGGCTGTCCCACACGTCGGCGAAAGTGAGTAATTTAGTGCATGGCTGGAGGAGGATCCGCACGGTAGAGCGTGTCCACTGTTTTTCCGGAGAAAAAAAATGATTACAACAAGAGTTCCCACTCTTACGACGGAGGAGTGTGAAACACGGCAGCCACTTGAGCATACACAGTGCTCCTACTACTAGGCATGTGCAGTGGTTCATACGTCAGTACTACATAATCTTGTTGCTACTGTAGTAAGATATGACAACGACAAATGATGTTGTGCGCATGTGAACTATATGAATAGTAATGTAGTAACATAGTACCGCTTTCTCGCCTGTCCGGTCGAGAATGAACGGTGAGATCAATGTTAACATAACTAGGTCTACAGCGCACGGAGAGTACGGTGCTACAGTACTCCACGAAACGTGTACCATATGAAGCACGAATAGTGTTAGGCAGGGTGTATGAAGGGTGCACGGGATGGGAGCAAAAGTTTCCTTCTCGACCCACTTTTGGGTGTTTGGCAGAGTGCATGAAGGGTGCATGAGTCCACACTAGTAGGTTAACACAAATACACGAAGAGGAAACAACTACTCCGTCTAGGTGTGTAAGTCATCTTACGTTGTGCACTACGACCAAGGCGGAGAGGAAAACGAGAAAACTTAATGTCTTTTTGCTAATTAATAGCATTGCATGCAATGAACTAACCACTGCAGGTCATGTTTATTAGTCTCAAGTCATTGAAAGCATGCACGACCCACGTCTCTTATTGGTTGATATGTCACAAAACAAGAAACGGGGAGGGAGTTAATGTACCGTGCCTAAGTGTTTTGGGATTATTTGGTTTTCGTAAGGTGACTTACACACTATATTGATATGAGAATGCAACCAAACACACCCACACGCTTTGTGCTACAATGACTGATCTGCACCGTCTGAGTTTGATCCAACGGTCATGTTGCGCCGAGACATGGACATGCCCATGCAGAGGGCGCCTAAACACCACCGAAGTCCCTCTGCTTCTCGAGGCGCACGACGTTGGTGATGCAGGGGGCGAAACAGCCGAAAGGCAATGCAATCTATGGGAAGGCGGAGGGAGCCAGCCGAGTAGCGGGGAATCTTTTGGTTTTCACCATGGTAAAACACCAGTCGATGACTTCTCACATCAGAGAGCAATGGGTTTTACAGGCGGAGTCATCGTGACTAATTGCTACCGCGCCTGCTCCTGTCAATCAAAAAATTAAAAATCCTGCCGCGCCTGCTCCCGTCAATCAAAAATTAAAAATCCAGCCGCACTCAAACACCAGAGCAACGCCGCGGTGGATGTTTAAATTTACTGCCGGCAAGTAGATAAAAAAAGGGGTGAAAAAACAAATGGGGCGGCGGCCTAGCTAATCGGTCGAACTAGCCCTACTAGCTAGCCACCGTGCTTCACTGATGTACTCGGCGGGAAAAGTGGTCTTTCGTGATTTGACGACTCATTTATTTACTTGCTTCGGCGAAAACGCGCGGTAGGGCGTCCCACGTCAGGAAGAATATATGCGTGCACCACCCGGGAGGACCCCGAAACCGCGCGGTAGGGTGTCCATGTCTCGGCATGGAGGAAAAATGTGCGTGTAAAAATTTACTGTATCAGACATAGTACCTATGGTTCAACCTCGGGACCCAGCCAGTCGGTCGAAAACACCCCACTAGCCACACAGCTTCATCATGCTAACATGGCACGGAGGATAGGTGTGGTTAGCTCCGTCTCGACCAGCCACAACGTCTCTTGTTCTAGGCGATTCTTCTAGTTTCCAAGCTTTTTTTAGTTGTAATAACACCACGGCAAGCTAGCGCCGCTCTTCGTGTGAGCCCGTGCAAAGGTTAGACGATGGAGAGAAGAGAGAGATCGCAGACTTGGGACCCACCAGTAAGTGAGTCAATGGTCATGCACGTGTAGACGAAGCACTCCCTCTACTCTACTCAACGTAATACTGTAAAAAATCAAGTTATGTGACAAAGCCAACAACCATTGCTGTTTCAGGCTATCGACTTATGCTTTGTAGTCCAGGTTGCCAGTTCGAATCTCGTCTTTCAGATTTGTTAGTTTTAGGTCCAAATTTGATTAATGACAAGTGGGACCCCCGTGTGTTGTTCTGATATTTTAGTGTAGGATGGTTTTTTTGAACAAACACTTTGCGTGGTTAGACAAGTAACGGCACAAGTTACATGTATTTTGCAAGTTTACGAACAAAAATGGCAGCGGCATAGAATATCACATCCACCCCGCAGCTTGGATGCTATGGTGATACGAGTTTTTACAGCGTTGGAAGTGAGATCCAATGGCTTGGGAGTAGTCTTTGTAATTATGCGCAATTTCCAAAGTCTCCAAAGGTTTTTTTGCAAATAAAACATCCAGGCCTCGTGTGTGCCGCTGCATCTTGGATCGAATGGCTCCCCGTTGCTCATATTAGGTGCTCCCCATAGCTTAATTACCCGCTACGCTGATATGAGCATCTAGGTCGTATGATCAGTGATCAGATGGCACATGCGTAGTACTTGTACTTTCTGCGCAATTCCCAAACTCTCTCATCGTATATTGCAAAAACATTCAAACCTCCTACTGTGGGCCGTTAGATCTCCGTGAACTCGTATCACCATATAATCTACGGTGCGGGAGCACCTCATACTCTCTCGTGCGAGAAAACATAAGGTGTTCTCGCAGCTTGGATGCTACGGTGATACGAGCTTCGAGGTCGTTTGATCTGAGATCCAATGGCATCTGAGCAGTCTTTGTGCTTGTAAGCAGTGGCCGAACTCTTTGGGGTCTTTTCTGCAAAAAACATTTCGAACCACCGAGGAGGCGTTGGGTCACAAATCCAACGGCTCCGAAGAGCTTGTATCACCAAAGCATCTAAGGTGTGGTAGCACATGATATTCTTACATACAGGAGAATATGATGTCCTCCTTCAGCTTAGATGCTACGGTGATACGAGCTTTGAGGTCATTGGATATGGGATCCAAGGGCATCTGAGTAGTTTTTGTACAAATTGTGTGCAATTCTCAAACTCATCAAGGTTTCCTGTAAAAATATTAAGACATCATGTGAGCTACTATATCTCAGATCTACAAGCTCCAAGCAACTTGTATCGGCATATTGCATCTAAAGTATGGTGGCACATGATATTCTCCCGGGGTGGGGGTGCACAACCAATCGGTGGTTGGGAGGGTGGGGAAAATATAATCTAAACAACCCTAAACAGAGTTTCACAATTTTATCTAAGGTCGAGGGGGTGAACCCCGACAATCATAGCTCCACCTAATTAAACACAACATTTGCATGTACTGTAGTAGTAGACTTAATATTCATGTTTCAGTTTCATGTTCGTTTTAATATTGAATTGAGGACCATGCATGTCTTACATTTTACTCGCTTCATTCCTAAATATTAGTCTTTTTTAGAGATTTCAAGTGGACTGGCACATACGGATGTATATAGACATATTTTAGAGTGTAGATTCACTCATTTTGCTCCGTATGTAGTCGCTTGTCGAAATGTCTAAAAGACTAATATTTAGGAACTGAAGGAGTATTTTTGAATTCGTGTCATACATGCATGGTTTGGAAAAATAGATGCACTATACTTATTGGATTGTTGTTGTGTTCGTGTGTGGGTGTGTGTGTGTGTGTGTGGTCATATGCTTGATACATACAAAGTTTTCTCACCTCCATATTGTTCATCTTTTAAATGTGAATTTGCATTGAAAAACTTAGCAGGGATACCATGAAATGTGAAATCCACATTGAGATCACTATATCACAACTCACTCTAATTCAAAAACTTGTCATAAATCAATTACCACGTTGAGATTAGTATTTGCAAGGAAAATAAGGGAATTGTAATGCACATAGATTCGTTCGGCAACTTAAAAGGTTCCTTTCGTATTCTCGAATGGTAGGACCCAACGGCGTACCAGCCAGACCTTGGCTCGTGTTGATCCTAAAAAAATAAAAAATAAATAAAAACCGGGCTCGTGTCCTTCTGGTGGCGTGCGTGGTATGCACATTAGGCAACCCCAACCAGTCGAGCCTCCGCGTTTCGAGTCAAAACATCTGGCGGCCAGAATTCCAGCCCTAGGAAATTCCCCTCATGTCCCCGGTCCATAATGACTACCGGTGAACAACGGAGGGATGCTTTAGTAACTAGACAACGTTGTGTTCAAAAAAGTAACAAGACTACGTTAACTACCGTGCCGAGCACGGTTCAATTCCCTCGGTCGCCGCTCGCCAAGGTCACCCGTCAACTGCATTGCCTAGTACTACTACTACACCAGGATGAGCACAGAATTGAGCCCGTTTGTTCGTACCTAGTACTTGAGTTAATATATCAGACAATGCACTGGTACGGAGGGATTATCCTTTTGCTCTGCATATATAACATGTCTGAAGTCTAACTAAGCAAAATGTTTGACCGAATCCTTTCTTAAGAAATACAACAGGACAGATGTATGGCTTGAAAATTCATTGCATGATGCATGTTATGATATTGTTTCGAATCCTGGATCTTAAATTTCAGAAAATCCAAAAGTGACCATAAATTCTTGAAACTGAGCATGGTCACGTGATATGACACAAGTATTACTTCGTAATTTTTTTCTTCAATTTGAGACAAGCTGCTTATGACAAGTTGCACAAATGAAGAACCAAGGTATTTTGGAACAAAGACCTATCACGTTAAGGCGAACGCTTTCACTATTGAAACCGTGGGCATTTATGTGCCGCCACGAGTCCCGCTTCAAATCGGCAGTGCAGTCCGAGCAAGCGTGTGAGTCGACAGGAGGCGTGCGAGCAGACCGCTGCGCCGGCTGACAGGGAGGCGTGCGAGCAGACCGTTGTGCAGGCTCACCGGGAGGCGAGCCCTTTGACCAGGTTCCGCCGCCCACCTTCGTCCCAACTGCTCCCACTTTTAATGTCGCTGGTGCCGCAGTTTAAAATCAACCCTGCACTACCCGGTATCACTACAATCTTCTCTCTTCATCTCCGATTCTCCTATCGTCTACCTCCAACCAGCCTCACCTAAACGTACGCCATGCTGCATCACGATGGTCTGCCCTTAGTCTTCCAGTTTCCTGAGGAAGACACCCAGCCGGAGTCTCAAGAACATAAGGCGCTTTGGGACGAGCTTGAACTGGCCTTGCGGGAAGACGCCGCGCCTGTCCCCGCTCCCGTTCCGGCTCCCGTCGCCCTGACTGCGCCAGCGCCATCCCCGTGGCATTGATGGGCTGGGAGCCGCACATTGTCGCCGAGCTTGATGCCACGGGGTTCCACGAGGTCCCCGTCGACTTTCACGCGCTCGTGCACCTGCCAGGGCATGCGCCTGCGCATGCACTGATGCGCACGCCCGTGCCAGTGCCCGCGCACCTGCCAGCGCATGCGCGTGCACTGACGTGCGTGCCCGTGCTGGTGCCCATGCACACGAATGTCTCTACCGCGCCGTTGACAGCGCATGTCCCCGCGTGGGTGCCAGTGCCCCCCTCAGCGGCATGGATGGCCGCCGTCGACCGCTTCCTTGCACGAGCGCCAGTCGCCTCCTCCCGCCAGTTGACTCGCTCCTGGAGACCGAAGTCCAGAACATTGTGGCCTTCCTTGAAGCTAGGGCCAACCTCCAGGAGTACGCCAACAACGGCGCAAGACGCCGCCGTCGCCGTCGGTCAGTGGCCCGATGACACACAGAGCACAACAGAGGAGCCGCTTCCCACCGCAAGACGCCCCCGCCGCTGCCGCATAATCTAAATTTGCCATCAAAAACGTTCGGATTGCCATGCTTAAAATTCGAACGTTTATCATTTCCGTTTATTTTAGATTGATCGTCGTATAATTTAAAGTTGGAGTCAGACTGAATGAAATCTATGGCTTGATCGATTGAATGTTCTGCTAGAGCCGTATCAAATTAAATATAAAACGTCTTCAAGCCACATGTATTCCTTGTCATCCAACGACCTAGACTGCTTCAATGTCGAGCGCTCAACACGTTTAGCGTGCAGTTAATTTCATGCCAAAAATAGTGCTAATCACATAATAACACGCAAATAATATCCAACTTAATATCCGCATGCACTTAATATACTTCCAAACTAACATGCATTGCACGTACACACTGACTAGTGCTGCTAGCACGTGAAACTGGTGCCGTAACTTATGAATGCGTCCAGATATGGTCAACGGCAACATCGCCCGCGAGTTCTTTGTGTTTGCCCGTGTGTCTAAACGCAGAAGGGGAGGAGAGAGAGAGAGCACACATGGAACCCACCAGTAAGTGAAGGCGAATAGTACTAAAAATAATATTACATGTTATCAATTAAATAGGTTGTAGTAATATAAAAAACATTATGTGAACAAAGGGAGGTACAACAAACATTGCTGTTCTACGTACGTTGCCTATTCATGTGCGTCTTGAAGGCCCTGGTCGCATGTTCGATCCTCGTCCTTTATTTTTTAATTTGTATATGGGTCCAAATTTGTTTCATGACATGTGGGCCCCTCGATGTGTAGTTTGTAGCACTTTAATTTGTGGGTCCAAATTTGTTCCATTCCAAGTGGACTATCGGTGTGTAGTTTTGTAGCTTATTTATAATAATTAAAGAGAACAACAGAATTTTTTGCAATAATACCATGGTGCGATGACCGAGCCAGAGGGAAATCAACTAGGAGAGTTGCGGGGGTTGCAACGGTGTTTCGAGTAGTTGTGGGCCGAATGCTACGAAAATATAATCTAAACTGACCGGAATAAATGCCTACACAAATTAATCCAAGGTTGGAGTGCCCCACGCAATGTAAATAGCTCCGGCTTTGCGAGGGATGGAGATGTAGCTTCAATGTGTGGAAGATACGGCGTGAGAAAGCGAGGTCAATCGAGAGACATATAGATAGAGAGACAAAGTGAGCGTGGTCCGACTTTCATGGAACAAATATATATGCTCTGGAGAGATATTCTCCCATTGAGCTTTTGGCAAGGGTGAGGGCTGTAAGATAGAGCTTGAGAGATGATCCAGTCACAGACGTGTAGATATATTTTGTGTGTGGGAGGAAGCAAGGTCGATCGATCACATAGGGTCGTCGTGCGATCGAAAGAGTGAGACGGGTTGGAGAGAGTGACCTAGATAGACAATGTGCGTGAGAGAGTATACAATGTGAATAAGTCGAATTGGGCTCAAACATGGTGATATATCATTTTTGTCCGAGAAAGAGCGAGGTCAATCAAGACATACAAACAGAGAGAGAGAGGGAGAGAGAGAGAGAGCAAGCGTAGCCCGCCACGAGGTCGAAAGAGTGGGGGCGGCTTCGATGGACTGACCTAGATAGACAATCTGTGTGAGAGAGTATAGAGTGCGTCGATCGAGGCCCGAACAGGGAGATATATCATTTGTGTGTGAAAGAAAAAGAGGTTAAACGAGACTCAGATAAAGAGAGCGAGATTGAGCGAGTGTGGCCCGCCGTGCGGAAGAAAGAGTGAGACAGTCTCGAGGGAGTGACCTGTATAGACAACGTGCGTGCATGCGCACGAGAGGTTGGGGGGCTAGATAGGCAATGCATGTATTTAGCGTGAGAGGGTGAGAGGGAGAGGGAGAGAGAGAGAGCTCGGCATGGGGTGCAATGGCGGGTGTGTGAGGTAAATACATTTCGTAATAGAGTGGAATAGGGGGGTTGTGTAGTTGAGAGAGTTAGAGATCGAAACTTGGAGAGAAAGGATGGATGTGTGTTGGAAACCGACAGCTTCCTAAGGTGGTTAGGAGAGGAAGATTGACCGATACAGGAAGTA
>NC_057814.1:462920023-462920948 GCF_018294505.1 Triticum aestivum | reverse complement strand
ACAACATTTGAATGTAGATAGTACGAGACTTAATATCGATGTTTCAATTCGGTGTACATTGTAAGATTTGAACTGAGGACCATGCACATGGGTAATTATTTCGAATTCGTGCCATACTAGGTTTTGAAAAGTTGACATTGACTCGATTTGTTGTGCTATTTTGTAGGTCATATGTTTGAATCCATCCAAAAGTTTTCTCACTACCATGGTGTTCATCATATACATATGAATTTTTATTAAAAAAGTAGCGTGGATACAGTGAAATGCGAAATCCACGTTAGAATTGGAGATCGCTATGTGACACACACTCTAATTCAAATAACTAATTATGTGAAACACACTCTAAACCACGTTAGCGTGGATACCATTTCGATTTTTTTTTCAAATAACTCATTAATTAATTTATAGTATCTTGTTTCAAATGACTAATTATTGCAAGGAAAACACGGGCATGGCAATACATACAGATTCGTTTGCAAATGAAAGAAGATTCGTTTGCATTCTCAAATGTAGGCGCACCAGGGTCGTGTCGTGGTGGTCGCGTGTGTCGGACGGACGCGTAGCACCCATACACCCACCCCCTCCCCCCCAAAAAAATGACGACGACGACATAAGTTCGCGCTTCCACGTTTCAGATTGAAATATCTGGCGGCCCCAATTCCAGCCCTGCAAAATCTCCCTTCTCCACCGTCCCCTTCCATGCCCAGATTGCTCAAATCCCTAATTCGCCGCCAACCCAAGCAAAGTTCGAATCGCCCCTCGTCTCGTCTCCTTCCCCACCTCTGTGCCGGACGACGACGACGAAGACGACGGTCGCGCTTCACCACCGCACCGGAGCTACCTCATATACGCCCTCGTCCACCGCACTGGGTGGTCCACCAACAACGTCGGTCGCCGCAACCGATGTGCCTCACAGGCACCGACT
>NC_057814.1:462765951-462919839 GCF_018294505.1 Triticum aestivum | reverse complement strand
GTCCACCGCATCGTAGCGCTCCGCTGCCACTTAAGATCTGCATCCGTGCGCGGCCAGCCAATGCCAGCGCATCACCCTCAACGGCTCTGAAGTGACCCGCACTCTAGCTAGGTGACCATGCCCAAACGCCGGCCCGAACTAGGTATCCACACATCACTCCCTTGTGCACTGTTCCGACGATGTTTGGATATCCTTTCACTGCTCTCTTAGCTTACACGCCTACCCAACTCTGACTTTAACTCTTATTTCTTCTGGAGATATCATCTGAAACAAGCAAATCCATTTTTTTAGCAAAGCATGACGGCGCTACGGGATCTGGTACACATCCTACACACCCGTATAATCTTGTAAGTATCTATCCTCCGGTACAACAGCAAGGTCGATTCCTCTTATGTGATCAGCAATTCGCCATGTCAAAAATGCAAATGGGGATGCAAGGAGCACAAGGCCTGCACATCCAAGCAAGTGGTAACATGGACTTGTACATGGAACATCCCAAGCGCAAGCGGAGCTGCAGTGAGCCTGTACAACGAGCTAGCTTAAGTCCCTTCATTTCATTTAATTCGTACTGGCATTTGTGTATGATTTGTGTGTAGTGGCGGATCCACGAATTCAAGTTACCAGGGGCGAACATTTAACTTAAAAAATACGAAGGCACTTGCACTCCGGAAATCAACATAACTTGAGAAATGTGAAGCTACATGCACTTTGAAAACCAGCTAATGATCCAAAGTAGTTCAGATTATAAACACGAAATGATGCAAGCACCAAAAAACACAAAATGCAAAATGGTGTAGAAGGACTACAAACATGGTCTGTACCTGCTTGAATTATTCGTTTTCTGGCTGAAAATATCGAAGTGTAATTGCACCTATATAACCAGTGCGCAAACTGCATATCAATATATCTATCCTGCACAAGTATGCCAATAGTTTCAAACAACAGATTAGAACAATATTTGTGCTACGTTGTGATGATACGGGGACTTTCTGGTAGATGTCCTCGACGTTTCCTCAAGCCATGAAAATGCACTATTATTTGCTTGTCATCAATGCCTGCAAATCTCTATGTCTCTCTCAACATAGCAGACCATCATTAGACACTAAATCCTTCAATGGGAGCTTGCAAAATGGTTGCATTAGATGCCTCATTAGACACTATATGTTCATCACTAGGAGCATGTAAAATGTTTGCATCAAATCCTTCATTAGTAGTCTGTTCATTAGACACTTCAGGCTCAAGAACAACATGAGCTTGGATGTTTGCACCGGAAACTTGATTAGATACATCAGATTCAGTCAGTTCAGTATTGATCGGGGGAGTTATATAATAAGTAGAAATTGGTTTCATTTTCTCATAGATTCCCTACATACAAGCAGTTTTACAACACCGTCAGGTTTAACTATTGTCCAAAAATTGTAGAGTTGAATTAGATATAATCAGGGATGTCATGTACTTGCTCATTGCGCATGCTACTCTTGCAAGCTGCGACTGTCCGTTTGCGCAAGCTCGATGCCATGCCCGTGCTGCCGCTGCTGCCTCCCACGCAGGCTACACCCAGGGTTGGATCTTCATCTTCTTGTGCTTCCGTTCGCTTGAAGCCCGGCGACCACCCTCCAACGAGGGCGCGAGGAAGTGCTGTGTCGGTCTGTCCAGTGGCGGCTAGGTTAGGAGCGAACCCGACTGGAGGCTGGAGCGGATGAATTGGGATTTTTCTACTGCTGATCGATATGGGAGGCGCTCGTTTGGGCCGCGAGCCTGCTATAGGGCCTGCCTTGCACTTATGTTATTGGCCTATCCAAATTGAAACATTTTTCTTCATTTTTTACATTGCCTGCTCGTGCGTTGGGACGAACAAAACTAGCCTGGGCCAACCTGGACGACTCAAACTAGGTGCACACTTTCGAGCCACCCGAGGCGGCCGCCCATACCAGCCCCTATGGTGGCGTCGCCCCTTTTGCGTGTACGATAGGGGTAGTGAAAAATATTCCAGTGGCGCTTTTGATTTACCCACAGAATGGTTGAATTGCTTGTTTCTATGAACTGAGTTCGCCAATAATGTGAAGGATGCCAGTCTTTTCATCCTATTGTAGATTGCTTAGATCTCGATATGCCAAAAGTAATCGCATGAAATATGCAGTAAAAGCCAGTGTGATGTGTGTGGCTATAACTAGTCTGACTACACGTCCTCATATAACATATCAAGGACGCACCATCTTACCAGATTAACTATTCGACTTACCAATGCAGTGTGGGAAGAAAGAAGTATTGGGACTACGTATCCAAGCAATTGATGCCATGGACTTCTTCGTACAACCTTGTAAGCGAAAAAGAAGTTGCAGTGTGCCTGTACAAAGAACTAGCATAAGTTCAGTTACCTGCTTCTCGGAATTTTAGTTAGCCACTTATTGCAAAATTGTTAAATTACGTTGCTTGGCTTAATTTAGTTTGCTACTGATTACATAATGCCACAGCCTGTTAATCCTATGATAGACTGCACCTATCTATGTGTTTGATACTTACTGTTAAGAATTACCTATTTGCCTGAACTTAAATAGCTACTTGTTTGTTTAACTGCTTTGTTGCTGCAACAACGGGTTACAATGATGTTAATAACTACTTTTCAGCATCGAATTGAAACTCTTTAATTCCTTGTTTGTTTAACTGGGTTGCTGTTATAACTCCCAGTTGAGATGTTTTGCTAACTTTAACTTTTATGAATCCAATCGGAACTTTAATGGCAAACCAGGTTAGCCCAAGATCAAAGAGCGAGGTCCCCATGGACGTTGTATCATCCCACAATAGTGGCACCGGCCCAATCGTGCATTATGAATTGCCAACTGCTGATGCTCTAGAGGCTAAACTAGTGGTAGAAAGAGATTCTTCTTCTGCACTTAGAGATGAAGTTGACATGTTGAGGAAGCAAACAGCACAATCAGTAGCAGTACTAAAGACAACCATTAAATATTTGGTGGATTTCAAAACAAAGCAAGCTGAGACTGACCACATTGTTAAGGTCCTGAAGGAAAAAAGGAAATTGAATTCCCACTTGGTAAATCATAGGTGAAATGTTCTTTCCATCGTTGAATAACCTTTGTGTTGTTTGTTCATGTAATCAATCAAACCATTTGTTTTAGAGATCATGTAATAATTGCTTTTTGTTTTTGTTTTTTGGTTTGTAATTTTATTTGAGCACAAGTCTGTATTAATTGATAAGACTCGGAGACATTTCATTTTGATTGTTGTGCCAGACCTACAAATATGCCAATCGGGCTGAATGTGCATTCAACAATAATAGTAGTATAGATGGACCATAAGTGGCACGCATTGGAAAGGGCCAAGATGCTGTAGTAGCTTGGCTAAAAAAAGGATGCTGTTGTAGCAAAGAAAAGTACAGCGGCCTGGCTTATGTATGTTAGTTGATATTATTGATCCATATACTCTAAGTATTTATATGTCTGTTAGTTCTGTACATTCTTGGTTGATTCACGCGGTATTTGAATATTGATACATCGGTTGTGTACATATCTAAATGGGAGTACACATTATGCTGCGTGTGACATTTGAGTTGGACATGAAGTGTTCCAAATATTCGAATTCACCTTAAACTGGATTCTAGCTTCTGAATTTGAGTATCGGCATTTGTAAACCATATTCATATATGACAGTGGATTACATCTTTGTCGTCCTTTTGAAGATATATAAAAACACATAGAATGATTTATAAAGATTCGTATAGGAATACAAAATGGATTCGAATTTAGTTGCGATGGTAAACGTGGATGCTTATTGTCCCAAAATTCGAAAGAAGCGGCAAAATGTCCACTCCCACATTGGCTGCCCGAAGCCAAGTGTTTGGGAGATGGAAATTACTGTCTACCCATTATACGGACAATCCATCGGCCCGATTTCCACTGCTCTAAATACGGGTAGGATAGTAACTTCAATAAGATGTGACATGACCGCCCCTGAGCCCATTCCAACATGGTGGGCGCCAAACATGGGCGGCAAAACACATTTGATTCAAGCTCGTCCGAAAGACCTCTGTTTCTCCCTCCATTTCCCCATTCATACACGTTGGGCGGCAAAACAAACTCGACTCGGCCGAAATCGATGTAGGCAAATATTTTCAATAGGGGCAGGTTTGTAACTTCACTCAGACGTGACACAACCGCGCTACCTGTCAGCCCTGTTCATACACCGTGGGTGCCAACCATGGGCGCCCACCACCCTCTCCTCACCCAAAATCGGTCTAGGCAAATATTGGCGAGATGCGAGATTACCGTCGTATCCCCAACCGACGAGACGTCCAAATTTTAAACGGGAGCTAAGTTCGTAACTTTCCCATATTTCAGACAGGCGCGTCCCAAAAACATGGTTCCCCGTACCTCTCCCTCCATTTTCCCATTCAAACGCCGTCCGCCCTAGAACACCATCCCCACACCAGCCTCCGTCAGCCACCGTCCTCCACCACATCCATCGCCGCCGTCCTCCACCACATCCATCGCCACCGTCCTCCACCATGCCAGAGCGCCTACCAAGACCACGTCGTCCACTGCTAGAGATGGACGTTTCTCATCCACGGCGACGGACCAAGAGCCTTGCATCACGTCCTCTCGCTTCATCGGCGCCGTCGTCCTCTTTGCCGGAGCCGCTCACACGACCTTCTCTTCCACCGCAATGGGACTTATCCCCCGATGCACCCGTCTACCGTCGCAGATCTGCTTCAACGCCACCGACAACCATCGCACCCCCGATGCCTACACGGCGCTGCAAGAGAGGTGGTACTTCATATCTCCTCAACTTTTTGATCTCAACCAGAAAATAGATCTTAACTTGGTTACTCTACTTTCTTTTCAGCTCTTAGAATTTAGTTCTTAGTTCGAAGCAAACAATGGCTGCTAAATATCATTTCTCCGGTTTCCCCCTTTTATGATCACTATACGATCAGAATACGTGCTTCGTGTCATAATAGCACTGCTCGACCCATCAAGCTAAACAAGCTTAGTTGTTCAAATATGAATCTGATATTATTAAAACAGATTCGTTTAATTGGTCAGCTAAATGTTCCTAAATTAGTTTCGAAAATGCATGTTCGATTGCCAAATCCCTTTTTAAACCAAAGAGAGCCCCAATTGCAGCAAATAGGACCCCTGTTCCATTTCTTCCCAGTTTAGAAGACAAAAGCTTATATTGTTGTCAGGAACTTTGTGCGCATCTTTCCTTCATGGAAAGATTATACCACAGACACAGAACAATTTCCAGTCTTCCTCCGCAACTTACGCGTAAGTAATGTACTAATGTTATTCATGGTCATTACTGCATATGTTTGTGCTGACAGAAGAAATAAGATTTCATCTTTTAAATAGGCAAGGACCAAACTGGATTGTGAAGACGAGCAAGGGTTGGTTGCGCTTTTCAAGCACTCGTTGATGAAGTATCGTTCCTACCTGAGGCAAGCGCACTTCGATGGCAAGCCTCTAAACGAAATTTCTGTAAAGTATCTGGTGCTACATTTATCCGACGGTGACTGGAATAATCTTGTTACACATTGGTCTCGGCTGCAGCGTAAGGTACTATCTATGATATCACATCACAATTTGAACTACATTTCTGCATTTGCCTTAACGTTTCACTTGTACGAAAACTGTTAGCAGAAGAACATTCGTTCTCAAGGGACCACAGAATCTCGCAACTATAATGCACACTGCATTGCTCTTGTGAGTACCTCTTGCCCTGTATGACCATACTTACTTTCATAGCTGTTTGATTATGTAGCATCGCTGCACATGTTAGCCTCATTATCGTCCATTTGGTGGACATTATAAGATCTGTATGGACTCTTACATAAATTTAGAATCAACCCAATGCTTTTGAAGAGGTTTAGCTCTGCAGTCCTCTTGTAAGGACTGAACGTCGTCTAACACTGTACTTACATTAACAGCTACTCCCTCCGTCCCATAATATAAGAATGTTTTGTACAGTACACCAGTGTTCAAAACACTCTTGTATTATGGGAAGAGGGATTGGTTCATTGTGTAGCATTCTGCATCTTATCTCCCTCACCCACCATTTACTAAAAAAGATCAGATCTATATTTAATCTTACCAAAAAGTAGAATACACAGACAATGCTAGTGCAGAAGTGTAGCCGATTGGTCTTGTCAGTACCTTTTGTCCCCTAATGCTTGTACTTCCAGGGATTGGTAGTTGATTATGTAGCATCAATCTGCATCTTATCTTCATTATCCTCTATCCCTTCCAGTATTATCATATCTATAATTACTCTCTACAAAATGTAGATTACAGGCAATGCTTATGAAGAAGACTCTGTGCTGAAGTTCCTGAGTTATCCTTCCCTTGACATGGAGAAGGGCATTATAAAGCCGGTGTTAATTGTTAATGTAAGTCCGTCCTTCTAAAGCCTTTATCCTCAACTGCTGTTTAATTTGCTCATACTCCCTATCGTTTACTGCTGTTTAGTTTGCTGTTTCTACCAAAATGCATGTTCGCAAGAACCGTAAGTTCTAAGTTTTACTTGTAAAACCAAATTCCTTATTCATACCATGCACATTACTCAATACTCCCTATATGTATACTTGTTTTTGTGGATCTATAATCCAGTGTGTGGTGAAGCAGCCCACGTTCGCACCTTGTCATCTCCTGTTTTATCTTACTGATGTGGCTGATGATATGAACAACATGCCATGCACATTAACCAAAATAGATACAATGATTTTCTTTGCCCTACATCTATGCTTGTTATGTTGACATGGTAATCCAGTAGTGTGGTGAAGCTCCCCGCATTATGAACAATGCCAAATTATGCTATTGATATTTTGAACTTACTCATTATTTTCTAATTTGAAATTGGATGGAATTGACAGCACAGTTATCATCTTTGTTTATACACGTGCAAAACCGGTCGTCTCTCTACTTTGTTTCAGGGTGATATGCCTGATGGCATGCACAAGTCTGGTGAAGGTTGTGCGACAAACCCAACATATATTGCAGCAAAGAAGGCAAAACATCTTGAAGATAGCGAGACAACCCCAAAGTCTTGTCTTGATGCAATGTTCAAGTTACTTGAGACTAGCAGTCAGACAAGCTCACAGAATTCGTTGTCTGAATAAGTTCGACTTCTTCAGTCCCAAGTTCTAGCAGAAAGGCATTCTGCAACTCAACTTCGACTTGAATTCCTATCTCTAAGAAAGATTGCGGAGAACACCAGTGAGAACCTCATCGCTAAACAGCTACACCTGGAAGCTATGACCGACATGCTAGGCCGGTCTCACAGCCTTGCTCAGCAGTTCCCGCGCAAGGCTAACCTTTCTTGAACTGTCTTAGAAGTGGTCTCGGTTCAGTATTATTTTGTTACGCTGCAATGGTGCCCAGTTTTTGTAATCTGCTTCTTCGTTGCGCTTTATGATCACTGGTGGCGAACTTCGATGCCCAGTGGATGTAATATACCATAAATCCTTTATTGTATAGTGTAGGTTTATTCTTAGTTACTATGCCGTAATTTCTTTATTGTATAGAGTAGGTTTGTTCTTAATTCCTACTAGTTACTGCCATCATTCACTATCTGGAAAAAAATCAGATGTAGTCGACCGTGCTGAAACATTCACCTCTAACGGGCCTAGTGTTTAGCGGGCCACAATTGGGCCAGCCTGCATCTTTCTTGGGCCCGAATGGTTGGGGCCTTCACACTTTGCGCGAGGCCCACAACTTACACCGGCCTATATTTTAGTTGGGCCTTTTGTGGACCCAGCGCTTAGTTTCGCCGACGTCAGCGGTGCCGCTCTAAATCAAGCCGTAGAAAAGATAGCAATACCAGCACGAGAGAAAACAATACTCCGGACGATGCCGAAGACAAAGAAGACCCCGTCGAGCCAACTTCCGAACAGGACGATAGGGAAGATGGGCAAGTCACCCTGATGAACAGGCCATAAACGAAGACTCGGAGGACAGTAACTATCTTCCACTCTCCGAGGATGAGGTGAGCCTCGGCGACAAAGGCTTTATCGTGCCTGAGGAACCCGTCGAGCAGGAGCGCTTTAAGAGCCGGCTAATAGCCACTGCGAGGAGCCTGAAAAAGAAGCAGCAGCAACTTCAAGCAGACCAAGATCTGCTCAATGACAGATGGACTAATGTCTTGGCGGCCGAGAATACGGCCTCGAGCGCCCAACCAAAAGTTACCCAAAGCGCAAATTGTTGCTTCAATTCGATGACGAGGCGCTGGAGCCCGTACCATCAGCGCGTAATGTGGCTGACCGACCACCACGTGGCCGTGAAAAAGCGGCAACTCAAGCCAAACACCAGCCCGTACCACCTTGCCGTAAAGGCAGAAACACAACAGCTCGGGGATACACATACGACCTGTGGCAGGACCTGGAGAACACAGCAAGTCAGACCAAATCGATCTACGGATCGCGGGGGCGTGCCCCGACGCGCGACGACGGCCATCTGGCCAGACGTGACAAACATAACCACGCCCGGGCCGAAAACCGCAGACGGACTACATCCGAACTACGTCGCGACTTGGCCCGATATAGAGGTGCCGCACACCCCCTCTGCTTCACCGATGAAGTAATGGAGCACGAATTCTCAGAAGGGTTTAAACCCGTGAATATCGAATCATATGATGGGACAACAGACCCCACGGTATGGATTGAGGATTTTATTCTCCATATCCATATGGCCCGCGGCGATGATCTTCATGCCATCAAATACCTCCCACTAAAACTCAAGGAACCAGCTCGGCACTGGCAGAACAGCCTGCCTGAAAACTCCATTGGCAGCTGGGAGGACCTGGAAGACGCCTTCTGCGACAACTTCCAAGGTACATACGTCTGACCTCCGGATGCAGATGACTTAAGTCACATAGTTCAACAGCCCGGAGAATCAGCCAGGAAATTCTGGACTAGGTTCTTAACTAAAAAGAACCAGATCATCGATTGTCCGGATGCCGAAGCCCTAGCGGCCTTTAAACATAGCATCCGCGATGAATGGCTCGCCCGTCACCTCGGCCAAGAAAAACCGAAGTCCATGGTACCCTCACGGCGCTTATGACCCACTTTTGCACGGGCGACGATAGCTGGCTAGCCCGTAGCAATAATAGTACAAGTGAACCTGGCACTTCTGAAGCCAGAAATAGCAACGGCAAGCCCCGACGCAACAGACACAAGCGTCGAAGCAACGGTGACAATAACGATGACACAACAGTCAACGCTGGATTCAGTGGCTCCAAGTCCGGCCAGCGAAGAAGCCATACAAAAGAAACAATCTGGGCTCATCCAGCTTAGACCGCATACTCGATCATCCATGTCAGATCCACGGCACCGCTGATAAACCAGCCAATCATACCAATAGTGACTGTTGGGTTTTTAAACAGGCCGGCAAGTTAAATGCCGAAAACAAGGAGAAGGGGTTGCAAAGCGAGGAGGATGACGAGGAGTCCCGTCTGCCAAACACAGGAGGACAGAAGAAGTCCCCCCCCCCCCAAGTTAAAACGGTGAACATGATATACCCTACCCATATCCCCAAAAGGGAGCGCAAACGCGCGCTCAGGGACGTCTACGCGATGGAACCAGTTGCCCCAAAGTTCAACCCATGGTCGTCCTCCCCGATCACCTTCGATCGCAAGGACCATCCGACCAGTATCTATCATGGCGGTTCAGCCGCACTGGTCCTCGACCCAATCATTGATGGATTCCGTCTCACGCGAGTCCTCATGGATGGTGGCAGCAGCCTGAACCTGCTCTATCAGGATACAGTGCGCAAAATGGGCATTGATCCCTCAAGGATCAAGCCCACAAAAACTACCTTTAAAGGAGTCATACCAAGTGTAGAGGCCCGTTGTACAGGCTCAATTACATTGGAAGTCGTCTTCGGATCTCTGGACAACTTCCAAAGCGAAGACTTAATGTTCGATATTGTCCCCTTCCGCAGCGGCTATCATGCACTGCTCGGACGAACCGCATTTGCTCGATTCAATGCGGTGCCACACTATGCTTATCTCAAGCTCAAGATGCTCGGACCATGCAGTGCATAAAAGTTAATGGAAACACGGAGTGCTCCCTCCGTACCGAGGAGCACACCGCTGCCCTAGCAGCAGAAGTACAGAGTGGCCTTTTCAAGCAGAACCTTAATTCGGCGGCCAAGCTCCCACACACTGTCAAACGAGTCCGGACTACTCTGCAGCAGGACAGTCCATCTTGTCAAGAGCTCAACTATCAATTCGGCCTCCGTCCCAGTCCCGATCAAACGGCGGCATACGTACCTCGCGTACATAACTACGCACTTAAAATACCATGGGCATAGACGAAGGCATAACTAGATTGTGGTCCATAATACGGCTCGACCTCCCCTGGACACACATACTTTCACTTTTTCTTTTTTATCCTTTTCAGGTTTCTTTTCCACAAGCCCTTCCTGACGGCCTAGTCATCGGTCCTTTCGAAGGATAGATATACCAAGACGGCAAGAAGCACTGACGCATAAGGGAATCTCCAGGTGGTCTTTTTGATGATCACTCTACCTGTTTTCAAGACCCGCACGCAGCTCTCCCTTGGTCGTGGCATTTTAAATAGCCCTATTGCTTATCGCACTACTTGTACAAATACGCCTGGACGTATTCATCAAACTATAATGGAAACTGTTTGTGGCCCAACTTCTGCGGCACTAGCTTACTACTTCATTTTTTTCTTGATCATCTTATCAATTGCACACGTACAATTTGGTACGCCTTAATTCGCCAGGGGCTTCACTGCACCCCATACTACGGCAACAAAGTACGAACACTTTTTACAGTATAGTTCGGCACCCCGAAATTTAGCATTATATGCATTGGCTCCGAATCATGTCTTTGGTCAATAGTTGGGTTGCCCGGCTCCTGTGCTTACTACCTTATGTTTCGCTATGTCGGCTAGGGTAGTAAAGAGAGAACTACTGCGATTGTGTCCTGGTTTATCTGGATGAGCACCTCAGTAGAGAAAGCCGAAAATTGACTGTCATGATGCGGCGTGAGCCGCTCAGCTGTTCGGAGGTTACAAATCTTTTGCATTTTTTTCTGCATTATGCGATGAATCGGTCTCTAACCGATCAGGTATTTACAGGACCCTAGTTCGGACTCACGAATACTAGGGGCTGCGCCTAAATTTGTATTGTCGAACTCCTATGGCTAAGTGAGGGTGATAAAGCCACATAGTCCGATTGCCTGGCTCGTTGCGCTAAACACCTCCTTCAAGGACCAAACATTTGGATCAAGAGTGTTTAGATTCCATCCCGAACACCCCCGTACTACCTACGTCGGGGCTGAAGCCGACGACTGGCCAACCCTCATATTTAATAAAACGGCCGCACATGAGGTAAAATTTTAAAATAAACAACAAGCATTATATTACATAATCGACTTTGTTTCATAATACAGGGCGAGATAACATGAATGTATTCATTCAAAGATTACATCTTTTGCACACTGCTCCGCTACAATGCGGGATCCCTCCAGGACATCGTCAAAATATCGCTCGGGCGTGCGGTGCTCCTTGCCCTCGGGTGGTCCCTCGGTCGCGAGCTTGACGGCATTCATCTTCGCCGACTGCACCTTGACACGGGCGAAGGCCATCCGCGCACCTTCGATATAGACCGACCGCTTGATGGTGTCAAGCCGGGGGCAGGCATTGACCAGCCGCTTCACGAGCCCGAAGTTGCTGCTGGGTATGGCCTCGGCAGGCCATAGCCGGATTATCAAGTCCTTCATGGCCAGTTCGGCCACCCTATGCAGTTCGACCAGTTGTTTTAGCTGATCGCTAAAGGGCAGCAGATATTCTACCGCAAGGTATTGCGACCAGAACAGCTTCTCCGTTGAGCTCCCCTCTTCGGCTCGGAAGAATTCTGCGGCGTCAGAAACACTGTGCGGCAGATCCGCAAACGCCCCTGGAGAACTCCAAATCCGGGTTAGTAAGAGATACCTCTTCTTCACATACTTGCTTTGCATAATAAAAGCCTTACCCACCGCGATTTTCTTGGCCTCTTGGATTTCCTGGAGGGCACCCTGGGCTTCAACCCAGGCCTCTTGTGCGCTTTGGCGGGCCTTAGCAAGCTCGGACTCTTGATCAGCAATCTTGCGCTCCAAGGACTCATATTTCTTCACAGCGTCCTGGAGTTCTTGCTGGATCTCCCCGACCCTGGCCTCGTGCTTTTCGCGGACAGATTGTTCTTCCGCCGTGTCGGCGTTCTGGGAACGGGGGTCCCCAAACTTGCCTGCCTGCGGCCCACGGCGTGGCTCTGCTAGCGGGCCCGTACGGCCCATCTTCACCAACAAGCTTTCAGGACCCTCGCGAGGGGCCAAGCCTCGCGAGGGGGACGACACAAGACCTCCTCGGGAGCGGACTCACCAGGCTGGCTCGCGTGGGGCGGAGAGATCAAGGCAAGGCAAACCTCGCGAGGTACTCATGACGTGAGCCATGACGATCAAGGCCAGGCCGGCGCTAGCGCGCACAGTGTCCTTGTTTCCCCTTTGGTGCTAAGGGGCAAGCGCAGGCGAGGAATACCGAGGCGTCAAGCAAAGGTTTCCCTATCGGTGCAACGAGACCAAGACCAGCAGGACGACAAGACGGAGGTCACCGTGGAGCCCAAGGCAGCGTCACCACTAGAGCCTTTGGCAGGCGAAGACTACTTTTGTCAGGATAAACTGTACTAGCTGTCCCCTTTCAAATTTGCCGTTGTGGGATCCCTTCCCGCTCAATATTTGGGAAGAGGACCGGGGACTCTATAAATAGGACTAGCCACCACAGTAGGAGGGATCCCCATCGGGAGCAATCCTCACACACCCTCAAGTTCACCAAGCACAAGAACACCTCTCCTTGAGAGGCTGTTCTTCCCCTTGTACTGTTCATCCTCAGTCCAAGAGGCAATCCACCACCACCACACTAGAGTAGGGTATTACACCACAACGGTGGCCCGAACCAGTATAAATCTTGTGTCCCTTGTGTTGCGAATTCATCGAGCTAGCCTAGAGATCGTGAAGCATGTGAGGGCGTGATCAGTGAGGGAGAGATCTTCGCGCGCACCCTAGAGTTCGAACCTTAAGGGTTTTGCCGGAACTCGATATCCGACATTTGGCGCGCTAGGTAGGGGTGCGCCGTAGCTTTCTTTCCGTCGATCCGCACTTTGCCCCCATGGCAGGCGTCTCGCTCCCGGCTGCGACGATTGATACCGATGGCGGGGCCAGGGGGCTCCGAGCCTTGGCCCCCGCCCTGCGGCAGGTGCAGTGGCCGCCCAAGTTCAAGCCGGAGATGCCGCCGCGCTACGACGGCGTGGCGGACCCGTCGGCTTTCCTGCTGGCGTATGAGGAGGCCGTCCTTAAGGCCGGGGGCAACGACAAGGTCATGGCCAACTGGCTGCCCATGGCCCTCGCAGGTGCACCGCGCGCCTGGCTGGTCAACCTCCCGGGATCCACGGTGGCATCTTGGCAGGAGTTGCGCGGTCTCATCGTCGCACGCTTCGCGGCACCGGCACCCCACGCGGTCGCGGCCCTCCTCGGCGGCTCGCAGGCGCCACTCTCGGATCGTCACATCAAACGGTTCCTTCGCCAGGTCGGCGCGGCCTCCAAGCGGCCGGGGGTTCCCCCAGTCTGGGTCGCGCCTGAGGCCGACCTTACCTTCGACTCAGCGGACCACCCCATCACCACCGCCGGCTCGGGTATGCTCCCAATGCTTTGCACGCCCAGCATGTGCAATGTGGCCGTCACCAAGACCCTCATCGATGGCGGCGCCAGCCTCAACGTGCTTTCCGTGGAGGCCTTCAGCCTTCTTCACGCACCTCTCGAGCGGCTCCGCCTTAGCAAGTCTTTCTCAGGAGTTGGCGGTGGCACTGCCCACTCCCTGGGACAGTTCCGCCTTCCTGTCACCTGTGGCACGCGCGACAACTACCGCACCGAGCTGGTCGACTTCGACACCGCCCGCATCGGCCTCCCGTATAACGCCATCCTCGGGTACCCAGCTCTGTCCCAGTTCATGGCAGCAACCCATCCGGCTTACAACCTCATGAAGATGCCGGGGAGCAAGGGCGTCCTCGCCGTCAAGGGGGACACCATGAAGGCTCTGCTGACGCCCAAGCTTGCTTTGAAGACCGCCGCGGCGGCGCAGCCCGCCGGTGTGTGCGCCTTCGAGGCCAAGGGAGCCACGCCAGCCAAGAAGAAGCAGTTTTCACCCAAGACAAGGCAGAAACCAAGCAGGTGCCGGTCGATGAGGACGGGACCTCGGGAGCCACCTTTACCGTGGGTGCTGAACTCGACCCAGACCAAGAGGAAGCGTTGGTTAAGTTCTTGCGTGCAAACAAGGAGATATTCGCGTGGGAACCCAAGCAGGTGGGAGTCCCGAGAGAGGTGATTCAGCATCACTTAAGGGTATGCCCCAACGTACGCCCTATGAAGCAGCGGGCGAGACGACAGTCCACGGAGAAGCAGGCCTTCATCGTCCAAGAAACCCGCAAGCTGGAGTCGGCGGGTGCCATTCGTGAAGTTCAGTACCCCGAGTGGCTGGCAAACCCCGTTGTTGTGCCGAAGAAAGGCGGGAAGGAGCGCATGTGTGTCGACTTCACCAACCTCAACAAAGCCGGCCCCCAAGATCCGTTCTCGCTTCTATGCATCGACCAGATCGTCGACTCCACCGCCGAGTGCGATTTGCTATGCTTCTTGGATGCGTTCTCGGGCCACCACCAGATCAAGATGGCGGTAGAAGATGTGGAGAAGACCGCCTTCCTGACCCCGTGTGGGGTGTACTGCTATACTTGCATGCCTTTTGGACTGCGCAACGTGGGTGCGACCTTTCAGTGGCTGATGCACATCGCCTTAGGGCGGCAGCTTGGGAGAAACGCGGAGGCCTACGTCAACGACAATGTGGTGAAGTCTCGGGAGGCGAGAACCTTGATCCAAGACCTAGAGGAGACTTTCGCGAGCCTACGCCAGGTGAACTTGCGCCTCAACCCGGAGAAGTCCGTGTTTGGTGTCCCTTCCGGCAAACTGCTGGGTTTCCTTGTATCCCAGAGGGGGATCGAGGCGAACCTAGAAAAGGTCAAGGCAATCAAAGACATGAGCCCGCCGCAGACCCTCAAGGAGATGCAGAAACTTAATGGTCGTGTGACAGTGTTGGGCCGCTTTATCTCCAAGCTGGGAGAGCATGCCCTGCCATTCTTCAAGCTGATGAAGAAAAAGGGCCCATTCGAGTGGACTCCGGAAGCCGACCAAGCATTTCAAGACCTCAAGAGATACCTGACCAGCCCGCCAGTGATGGTGGCGCCTCGACCCCTCGAGCCCTTGGTGTTCTACCTATCTGCCACACCCCACTCCGCCAGCGTAGCTCTGGTGGCCCTCAGAGAAGAGCGCCAGGTCAATGGCACGTCAAGTGGAACCACCGGGGCGGACAGAGCGGCGCGGCGCCAAGGCGAAGCTCCAGAAGCAGCGGCTGCTTCGGCAGACCACCAAGTCCCTGAAGCCGAAGTCCCCGAAGAGACACCTCAACCCCCGGCGGCCGAGGGCTCCGTCGGCTCTCCCACCCTCGTCGAGCACCCGGTGTACTTCGTCAACACAATGTTGTGGGATGCGAGGGCACGGTACCCCATGCCTCAGAAGATCATGCTCGCGCTCCTGGTGGCCTCACGCAAGCCGCGCCACTGCTTCCAGGGTCATCCCATCAAGCTCGTCTCGGCTTACCCGCTGGAAAGAGTGCTCAGGAGCCCCAATGCTGCCGGGAAATTCGCTGAATGGAACATCGAGCTGCAAGCGTTTGATTTGGAATTCAGCACAACCAGGGTCATCAAGGGGGCTGCGCTCGCAGACTTCGTGGCTGAATGGACCGATGCCCCAGGGCTCGAGGCAGGCGAGGACTTACCCCTATCTCCAGGAAGCGGAGCGCCGGACGGCTGGGTCATGTACTTCGACGGCGCATTCTCATGCCAGGGCGCGGCGGCTGGAGTGGTGCTCATCTCACCCACCTAGGACAAGCTCTACTACGCCATGCAGATCTGCTTCCAGCAGGGCGAGAAGGTCTCCAACAACATAGCAGAGTACGAAGGCCTCATAGCTGGCCTCAGGGCTGCAGTGGCCATAGGGGTGAGGCGTCTCTCCATCAAGGGCGACTCACAGCTCCTCGTCAACTTCTCCAACAAGGTTTATGAGCCAAAGGACGAGCACATGGAGGCATATCTCGCGGTGGTGTGCAAGATGGGGAATCAGTTCTCAGGTCTGGAGTTACAGTATGTGCCCCATGGCACCAACAAGGAAGCCGACGACATCGCCAGAAGAGCATCCAAGCGGCTACCTCAAGAACCTGGCATCTTTGAGGAGCGGCTCTTCAAGCCATCAGCAACGCCGCCGCTCTCACGAACAGCGCTGCCTCGTGAGGAGCTCCCTCAACCGCCTGTTTCAGGAGCCCCGGCCTGCGGCCCGACCTCGGGAGCGCGCTTGCTCTTGGCGCTTGAACCTCAGGAGGGATGCCGGATCAAGGAATTCAAGGAATACCTGACGCAAGGAACACTGCCGGAAGATGAGGAGGACATGGACCGTGTGGCCCAACAAGCCACGACATACTGCATCCGGGATGGTGAGTTATATAGGAAGCGGCCAAATGACATTTCCCTACGTTGCATCTCCAGGGAGCAAGGAAGAGAGGTGTTGGCCGACATACACGGCGGAGACTGCGGGCACCACTCGTCGTCACGGACCCTTGTCGGCAAGGTGTTTCGCAGCGGATTCTACTGGCTCACGGCACTCAACGACGCGACTGAGTTGGTGAGGTCCTGCGAGGCCTGCCAGTTCCACGCCAAGCAGGTTCATCAGCTGACTCAGGGCCTCCGGACCATCCCGCTCACATGGCCATTCGCGGTCTGGGGGCTGGATATCTTGGGCCCGTTCCCTCGAGCACCCAGGGGCTACCGCTATCTCTACGTCGCCATCGACAAATTCACCAAGTGGGCGGTGGTAGAAGTCGTACGCACCATCCCAGCTGGCTCCGCGGTCAAGTTCATCAAGGGCCTCGTGAGCCGTTTCGGGGTCCCCAACCGCATCATCACTGATAATGGCTCGCAGTTCACTAGTAATCTCTTCAAGACATATTGTGATAACCTTGGAACGCAGATCTGCTACGCTTCGGTGGCGCACCCAAGGAGCAATGGTCAGGCCGAACGCGCCAACGCAAAGGTCCTGAGGGGCCTCAAGACCAGGACCTTCAAGAAGAAGCTCGAGGCCTGCGGCAGGGGCTGGTACGACGAGCTCCAGTCCGTGCTGTGGTCCATCCGCACCACCGCCACCAAGCCAACGGGCGAGACCCCGTTATTCCTTGTCTACAAAGCAGAAGCGGTCCTCCCTCGCGAGGTCAAACATCGCTCCCCACGGGTTCTGGCGTTTGATGAAACGCTGCAGGATGCCACGCGGGGGATGGACTTCATGCTGGGGGAGGAACGCCACCGTGAAGCTGCACTGTAGGTGGCAAGGTATCAACCGGCGATACCACTGCCACAACATCCGCCCTAGGGCGCTTGAGGTGGGTGACCTCGTCCTGAGGCGGGTCCTCTGCAAGGAAGGGCTGCATAAGCTCTCACCCATGTGGGAGGGCCCGTTCAAGGTCGTCCATGTCTCCAGACCTGGCGCCGCGCGCCTGGAGACACAAGACGGGGTACCCATCCAGAACGCCTGGAACATCCAACACCTCCGGAAGTTCTACCCATGATGAAAGGCCCAGCGCCTGTGAAGAAGGCCCAGTGCCTGTGAAGGTCTCCGCTCGTGACACTCTCACGTAATAATGAGTAGGGCTATACACGCCCCGGAGTCTCAGGAGTGGCGCCCTCGGGCTTCGGGGGATCCCTCCCACGTCCAAGTGGCAGCACTTAGCTCTGCGCTGGTGAGAAGACATGAAGACTATACTAGGTGCCAGACGCGGCTTTTCATTTGCTTTCCGTAGTTGGTTCGCTCCTCTTTAATCAAAGTTTGCTTCTGGAGTTCTTTGCTGATTCGCCCCTTTGATGGTTCTGCCGACTTCTGCCTTGGTTTCTGTTTGCTGCACTCTCTCTCGTATTCCTCGCGAGGGCACTGGGCAGGCGCCCTCGTGAGTGTTTTCTCCTTTTTCTGCTTTTCGCGAGGCACCCTCGTTCGAGCCCACAAGCTGGCGCACCTTTTCTAATCCGTGCCCCACGGGTACCGCGATACAAAGCGTAGGGTCAAGGCCAGCGGCGCCAACGATCAAGGCTCGGGGGAACGTTAAGCCTCCTAACGAGTTTTTTCTGCAGTTCCTAAGCGCCTACCAGGCCAAGGGGCCCTGGATAGACACCAGGAAGCGAGCACCTCGTGGAGAGGAGAGGAGACTGCTCCAAGCCCGTCAAGCTAACTTAACCTTACATAAAACAACGATGTTGCGACACAGCACAGGGACGATGAACATAGCATAATAACTCAGAAATCATAGTTCGTTGCATGCCCATCTAGGGCCCATACTGGTTTCTTTCTTAATACAGGAAGGAAAGGAAGAACAAGATAAAGGGGCGCGTGCCCCTGTGGTGGACCGCGAAGGCGGGCTCTTGGCGCTGACCCGAGCTCAGCCAGACCCCTCCTCGCGCTTCACAAGGGCACGACGATGAGACGACCCGCTGCCACCCTCAAAGCGGGCGCGGCGGCGTGGCGCCTGGTCGTTACCACCGCTGCTGGAGCTATTGCCAGGGGAAGAGCCGCCGCAGCTGGACAAGACGCGGTCGACGCCAAGGGCGGGTTCGCCCTCATCCAGCACACCAAGGCCGAGCACCTCGTCGCCGTCATTGACCTCAGGGCAGCATCCGGCACGGTGACCATCTTCCCCAAACACCCTCACGTAGAGGGTCGCATCGCCGTCTTACTTGAAATGAAGGGTGCACCGCCTGCCCAGGCCACGCGCGGGGGCAAACGTCTGCCAGCCGCTGGCCAGGGCTATGTTGCCCGCGACGGAGACCTCACCCGCGACCCAGGAAGCTCTGCTGCAGCAGTCGTCCGCCTGCAGCCAGAGCCCGCCTGAACCTGCAGCCAGCAGCGCGTCAATGAAGAAGCGCGAGAGCTGAAGCCAGTTGCCGGCCGGGCCCTCTGACCTGACGACAAACTCCGTCAGCACCTTCGCCGAGTGGAAGCGCGGCCGGGGAGGCTGTGCGACCACGGCGCGTCTCCCTTCATCAACAGGGCTGCCGCGACCGGAGCGACCCCTGCCGCGCAAAGCAGCACCGCCGCGGCCGCGGGGGGCCGCGGCGGGGGTTGCGGTGTGCTTGCGGGGTCGGCCACGTCCACGCTTGGGCATCAGAGGACTGGGCCCTTCGCGAGGGGCCTGCCCCTTCTCCGGAGAACCTCTTCGACGACGCCATTGGTGTCGCTGCTAGCAATAGAGCAAGCGGGAGGAAGCGAGTGGAGTGGGAAGAGATGGGCAATGGGAGCTCCGCCCCCCTCTCCATTTATAGCAGGAGAAGGCCAACCTGCGCCCCCCACAATCACAGGTAATTATGGTTTTTCCTTGCATGTCGCAAGGACTTGTCAAGTCGGGCAGTTGCCGAGGCAGCATGGGGAATCGGAGACGCCCACGTCCAATCAACCGCCACGCGTAGACCGAGGCCGCTGTCGGTGTCAAAACCGGCGGATCTCGGGTAGGGGGTCCCGAACTGTGCGTCTAGGATCGATGGTAACACGAGACGGGGAACACGATGTTCACCCAGGTTTGGGCCCTCTCTATGGAGGTAATACGCTACTTCCTGCTGGATTGATCTTGATGAATATGAGTGTTACAAGAGTTGATCTACCACGAGATCGTAATGGTTAAACCCTAGGAGTCTAGCCTGTATGACTATGGCAATGAGTATATGCTATCCGGACTACGCCCTCCAGTTTATATAGACACCGGAGGGATCTAGGGTTACATAGAGTCGGTTACATAAGGAGAAATCTTCATAGTTGATCCCAAGCTTGCCTTCCACGCTAAGGAGAGTTCAATCCGGACACGGGTAGAGTCTTCGGCCTTCAGGTCTTCACAGCCCACCAGTCCGGCCCACGGATAACAAGTCGGACGCCTGAGGACCCCTTAGTCCAGGACTCCCTCAGTAGCCCCCGAAGCAGTCTTCAATAACGAAGTGTTCGGCACACAAATTTTCTTCGGCATTGCAAGGCAGGTTCCAAGTGATGTATTCGGCCGTTGATCAATGTCGCTCCCCTCGGCTTCTGCGCGTTAAATAACTTTATCTTCCACGCGTCGAGCGAATGTGAATGGTCAGGGTATTTTTGCAAATAGCACCCCATCCATGCAAGGAAGAGCGCCTATTTAAAGAGATTGGATCTTAGACCCATTCGGCACTGCGCAGAGAAAGACCCCCGGAGACTGCTAGGAGAAACCATTCCAACATGGTTAGCGTTCCCAGCTCCTCCTCCCGTTCCGGCCCAGAGAAAGGCTAGTGGGAGAGGTGTTGTGTGTCCCACAGTCAATTAGCGAAGCTGCAAACGCAGAGGTTTCTTCCCCCTACAGATCTGGTCCCTGTCCAAGTGGGGCTGACCTCTTTTAATGGTGAGACTCTAGCAGAGAACTTCCCCAATCCATCAGGGGGGAGCAAGTGTGTTTCGTCCCTTATCTGCTAAGAGGCGTCAGATTTCCAATCCATCCGTTCCTTCGAGGGTTGCTGGAATACTATGGCCTCCAACTGCACAACTTCACCCCCGCCTCCATTCTGCACATTGCGGGTTATGTTGCTTTATGCGAATTATTCCTGGGCATTGAGGCCCATTTTGAGCTGTGGAGGAAGTTGTTCTGTCTTGTCCTCCGCAACCATGAGGGGTCAATATTTGAAGTGGGCGGAGCCGAAGTATGGCGCATCGCCGATACCGGATATCTATCCAGCACACCAAGGAAGGCATATGAAGAATGGCCATCCGAATGGTTCTATATTGAGGACGCCGCGCTTCCCAACCCAGTTCGAAAGGGTCTCCCAGAATTTGCAAGTGTTCCGTTGAGGAAACGCCACAGCTGGCGCCCCCGAAGCCTTGAAGAAGAGGATAGTGCGGAGGTTCGTTAGCTCCTGGGCAAGATCAGGATGCTTGCCCAGTCCGGCTTTACAATAGTAGAGGTAATGACGACCTCCATAGTGCGAGGGGTTCAGCCACTTCAATACAGAGGGCTCCCAATGTGGCACTACAACGGGGAGGACGACGCCTCCCGTTATGGTCGGAAAGGTCCGGACACTCCTGCCGCTCTAGCCAAGATACTGGCCGAGCTGTTTAAAGGGGGGGGGAGAAGAATTTATCCGCATCAATAGCAGAGAGGGGTACTCTATGTACAACCCTCACAGCTGGGTAAGTCCCAACCCCTTTGTGTTTATTCACTCCGTTCTCATGGCCATTTTTAACGAATCCCCAATCCGTCTCATTTTGAAACAGCACTGGTGGAAGGTAACCGAGGGGCTTAATAGCCCTGCCCACAACCAGGGAGCCACAACCGGGAGCTTGATCCTAGGTTCGAAGAGGCCTCGGATATATTCGTGGTACTCGCGGAAGGGGTGTTTTACCAGGCGAGCTATGACGGCACAGAAGTGGCCATCATCGCCGATTATCCTGGTCTTCTTCCAGCTTCCCACGTAAGTAATCAGGAGAAACCCCCCTCGAAAGAATTTCCTCGCACTGCCTCACCCACCGCACTATCTCATGCTTCAAAGGGGAGGCGTTCGGCGCGTCATGCTACGCCGGGGATGATTCCAAGAAGAGCAGCTCCTGTGCCGAGCAAGGCCTCGAAAAGGAAGGCTGGCGAAGACCTGGCCGGCCCTTCGTCGAAGAGGTATGGATTTAAAGGTATGCTTTGGCAGTCGTACCCAACCGTGATTGTGATGTTGGTCCTGTATCAGGAAAAAGGTTCACCGGACTATGTCCGGGGATTCAGCCGGTCGCACTGCCAACAACCGGGATTTAGACCCCACCGGAGAGGTGGGGGCCGCTATGGGGGCAACGTCGGACTGTCCTTCGGCCGAGGGTTCGGAAGACATGTCCGTTACCAACTCGGAAGTAGAGAGCGCCATGAATCACCGACGCTGCAGGGCTGTCCTACGAGACCCCAAGTTCTCGGAAGAGGCATTCAATGCCTTCAGCTCGGCCGACGCATATCTCTGAGCTGCTCGAGATGGGCTTAGAAAAGCCACAAAGCAACATTTGACAGATGTGCATGTAAGTATTTTCTTCGTCCGAAAAGGATAACCATATGTCCGTAGCCCCCGAGACTGAAAGCAGTTGGTACAACTTATTTAAGCATCATTGTATAACCAGGTCCTTACCAAGAAGAATGCCCTGCTAGCCCAAAAGCTGGAGCAGTGTCGGGCGCAGCTGAATGGTGCTACCACCGAACTGGAAAACTTCAAGAAGGTGTCTTCTGGTAACATTCCCCTCCATCGAGGAACGATAATTGTATACCAACTGTACTAATATTGTTGCTGATTGCATAATAGGATCGCCCGATCAACTTGAAGCGAAGTTGAAGATCGCCCAAGAAGGGGAAAGAGAGGCAAAAAGGCTACACGCCACAGGCGAGCGTGTGTTGACCCGAGTCAGGGATGAGAAAAACAAGCTACAGGATTCCAACACCGCATTGCGCGAAGAATTGAAAGATGTGCGAGCCCAGCTAGCCGACTCCGTGAAGGAGAACAGGACGTTGCGGGGGGCGGTATATTCAGTATGTGTCTGAACTATTTTGAAAGTAGTTCGGAGATAAATAGGACTGATATAATTATGATTGCAGGTATATTGACGGGCCGTCCCGACGAGGAGGTGTCTGGATCATCAAGTGATCTGCTGCAAAGGTTGACGCAAGTGCACGAGCAGGCTCAGTTGGCAATGCAGAGTGTTTCCAAGGCCCTATGGCCATCCGCCTCCCCTCCAGGAAGTATGGAGGAGCTTGTAGAGCTGTTCAAGGGAGCACGGCGGCGTATCCGACAATGGAAGATATCGGCATGCCGAGAAGGTGCGCAAGAGGCCTAGGCCATGGTGAAAATGCGATATACCAAGCTAGATCCTAATCACATGGCCCGAGTCGGACCGCTAGGGTCGAATGGGGAAGAAATCCCACTTAGTTTAGTATATGACCAAGTAGAGGTGGCCGGCAAATATTCCCAACAGGATTGTAAGTTAGACTGCCTCTTGGACAGTATAGAGGAGGAAGTGTTTGAGTTCAAGTGACTATGTACCTTCCTTACCATGTGTAATTCGAGCTGAATTGTATAGCATTTGTCATGGCAGACCTTTTCGCTTCAATCTCCGGTTCCAAGGGTGCGGAGTGTTTCTAAATACCCTCGCGGCTGAATAGACCGGGGTATGCCTGCAAAACTAGGCGTAGGGGTAGTAGTTGCTTGAACAGACAAGTTGTATCCTGCTAGTTATGCTATATTACATTGAGATCGTAAGAAACATCTTCCGGAGAGAATAGTTCCGTTAAGGGTTCCTTTCCCTGGGTGTGCATGTATTAATGTACATGTCCGAATTGTGATGGAAAAATCACAGTGTATGTAACTTCTGGGGGTTCACAATGGAGTAAATGCAAAAACGTCTTTAATTCACCGACCGAATATTCCCTTAAAAACGCTAGCTTTCGGCTTCACCCAGTCTGACGTCCACATCCGGATGACCCGGCAGTAACAATCGCAGAGGTGCTCCCTTTATGCCCTAGCCGAACTAACGGGAACGTAGGGCATAAGCACAGGAGCCAGGCAACCCAGCTTGGCCAAAACTTAAGTCATATCGATGCATATAATGGCGAAGAAAAGGTACATATGGAAGAACTCATATGTGGAGAGCTTGATGCTCGAGGAATAATAATAAAAAGCTTCTGTCCAAGAAGCCCCCAGGTATAATGGACATACATATTTTAAAGATATATGTGTCAGGGGTGTGTGGTCTAGCCGTACCAAAGCTTTAAAGCGAGAAAGGAAAAGGTAATCGGAAAAGAGAGAAAAAATGGAAACTATAGGGGAGAAGGAGACGAAGAAGGAGTTCAGCGCTAGGCATAGAATCTTAGGAGTCTGGCTGCGTTCGAGGGGTTCGGCTCGAGGTGATTGTCTGATGCATCACGAAGGCGGTATGCTCCACCGGTGAGAACTTCGTCAATTCTGAAGGGACCCTCCCATTTGGGCTTGAGTTTGTCCTTTTTCTTCTCCGGCAGGCGTAGAACGAGTTCGCCAACATTGTAAGTCATGGCCCGTACTTCTCTGCTTTGTTATCTTCGAGCCTGCTGTTGGTAAAATGCTGAACGGGATTTTGCGACATCGCGCTCCTCCTCCAGGGCATCTAGGCTGTCCTGCCGATCAAGCTCGGCTTCTCTCTCTTCATACATACGCACTCGAGGTGAATCGTGAATAATATCGCAGGGCAACACGGCCTCTGCGCCATAAACCATGAAGAAAGGTGTGCATCCGGTAATACGGTTGGGTGTGGTCCGCGGCCCCCAGAGTACGGAGTCGAGCTCCTCTACCCAGTGCTTGTCTGATTCTTTTAAAGACCGCACTAGTCTGGGCTTGATGCCGCTCATAATAAGACCATTGGCTCGTTCGACTTGACCGTTGGTTTGCGGGTGGTAGATGGAGGCGTAATCGAGTTTAATGCCCAGATTAGTACACCAGGTTTTTAACTTGTCGGCTGTGAAGTTAGAGCCGTTGTCGGTGATGATGCTGTGTGGGACACCATAACGGTGCACAACACCAGATATGAAGTCTATCAACGGGCCAGACTCAGCCGTTTTGACCGGTTTAGCCTCTATCCACTTAGTGAATTTGTCCACCATAACCAGCAGATATTTTTTATTATGGCTTCCCCCTTTAAGGGGTCCAACCATATCTAGTCCCCAGACCGCGAAAGGCCAAGTGATGGGGATAGTCTGTAAGGCAGTTGGGGGCTGATACGTCTCCGTCGTATCTACTTTTCCAAACACTTTTGCCCTTGTTTTGGACTCTAACTTGCATGATTTGAATGGAACTAACCCGGACTGACGCTGTTTTCAGCAGACTTCCATGGTGTTATATATGTGCAGAAACAAAAGTTCTCGGAATGACCTGAAACTCCACGGAACGTCTATTTGGAAATAATAAAAAATCCTTGCAAAAGATGAAGACCAGGGGGCCCACACCCTGTCCACGAGGGTGGGGGCCCACCCCCCTAGGACGCGCCCCCTACCTCGTGGGCCCCCTAGAGCTCCTCCGACCTCAACTCCAACTCTATATATTTGCTTTCGGGGAGAAAAAAACCAGAGAGAAGAATTCATCGCGTTTTACGATACGGAGCCGCCGCCAAGCCATAAAACCTCTCGGGAGGGCTGATCTGGAGTCCGTTCGGGGCTCCGGAGAGGGGAATCCGTCGCCGTTGTCATCATCAACCATCCTCCATCACTAATTTCATGATGCTCACCGCCGTGCATGAGTAATTCCATCGTAGGCTTGCTGGACGGTGATGGGTTGGATGAGATCTATCATGCAATTGAGTTAGTTTTGTTAGGGTTTGATCCCTAGTATCCACTATGTTCTGGGATTGATGTTGCTATGACTTTGCTGTGCTTAATGCTTGTCACCAGGGCCCGAGTGCCATGATTTGAGGTCTGAATCTATTATGTTTTCATGAATGTATGTGATTTCTTGATCCTATCTTGCAAGTCTATAGTCACCTACTATGTTTATGATCCAGCAACCCCGAAGTGACAATAATCGGGAGGGTAGGACAAAAGATGTCATGCAAGTTCTTTTCCATAAGCACATATGACTATATTCGGAATACATGCCTACATTACATTGATGAATAGGAGCTAGTTCTGTGTCACCCTATGTTATGATTGTTACATGATGAACCGCATCCGGCATAATGCTCCATCATCGATCCAGTGCCCACGAGCTTTTCACATACTGTTCTTAGCTTATTTACTTTTCCGTTGTTACTGTTACAATCACTACAAAACACCAAAAATATTACTTTTGCTACTGTTATCTTTGTTACCATTACCACTACTATCATACTACTTTGCTACTAAATACTTTGCTACAGATATTTAGTTATCCAGGTGTGGTCGAATTGACAACTCAACTGCTAATACTTGAGAATATTCTTTGGCTACCCTTGTGTCGAATCAATAAATTTGGGTTGAATACTCTACCCTCGAAAACTGTTGCGATCCCCTATACTTGTGGGTTATCAAGACTATTTTCTGGCGCCGTTGCCGGGGAGCATAGCTCTATTCTTTGAGTCACTTGGAATTTATATCTGCTGGTCACTATGAAGAACTTGAAAGACGCTAAGACAACAATTTATCCCTCAACTACGAGGGGAGGTAAGGAAGTGCCATCTAGCTCTGCACTTGATTCACCTTCTGTTTTGAGTAAGCTTGCGACGCCTAAACCTGCCTCTGCTATTCGTTCTGATATGTCGCATGTTATTGATGATGCCACTTCTGCTATGCATGATACTTATGATGAAACTACTTCTATGCTTGATACTACTGTGCCCCTTAGTGACTTTCTTGATGAACAAATTGCTAGGGCTAGAGAGAAAGAAATTATTTAAACTGATTATATTGATGAAAGTGATGATGAAGACTTGCGTGTTTTTCCTGAGGTTTATGTTTTTGATAAAGAAGCTTCTTTAGCTATTTTAGCTTGCAAAGATAGATATGAGCTCAAGAGGTTATTAGCTAAATGGAATCAGCAATCTCTTAATGATAGAATGAGACCTGACCCTGCTTTTGCAACTTCATCTATTTGTGTTAACGATAAGGATTATGAATTCTCTGTTGATCAGGATATAATTACTTTGGTTGAATCTGATCCTTTTCATGGCTATGAATCTGAAACTGTTGTGGCACATCTTACTAAATTAAATGATATAGCCACCCTGTTCACTAATGATGAGAGATCTCGCTACTTTTATATCCTTAAAATATTTCCGTTCTCATTAAATGGTGATGCTAAGATATGGTTTAATTCTCTTGATCCTGGTTGTGTGCGTAGTCCCCAGGATATGATTTATTACTTCTCCGCTAAATATTTCCCTGCTCATAAGAAACAAGCTGCTTTGAGGGAAATATACAACTTTGTAAAAATTGAAGAAGAGAGTCTTCCACAAGCTTGGGGGAGGCTTCTCAAGTTACTTAATGCTTTGCCTAATCATCCTCTCAAGAAAAATGAAATACTTGATATCTTTTATAATGGACTAACCGATGCTTCCAGAGATTACCTGGATAGTTGTGCTGGTTCTGTTTTCAGGGAAAGAACACCGGATGAAGCTGAAACTCTATTGAATAATATGTTGACAAATGAAAATAATTGGACAGTTCCTGAGCCAGCTCCTGAGCCTATTCCTAAACCAACTCCGAAGAAGAGAGGTGTTCTATTTCTCAGTCCTGAAGATATGCAAGAGGCAAAGAAATCTATGAAAGAAAAGGGTATTAAAGCTGAAGATGTTAAGAATTTACCTCCTATTGAAGAAATACATGGTCTTAATCTACCGCATGTTGAAGAAACATATGATCTTAATCCTTAATCCATTACCTATTGAAGAAACTCATGGTCTTGATAACCCGACACAGGTAGTAAAGGTAAATTCTCTCTAAAGATTTGATGAAGGTGATATTCCTCACTATAAGTCTGCTAGACAATGCTTAGAAGAGTTTGATAATTTTATTGTCAAACAAGAAAACTTCAATGCTTATTTTGGTAGACAATTGAAATACAATTCCGATATGCTTGAACACTTGAATATTTATATGGCTAATGTTAAAGGTGAACCTAAACTCATTAATAAACATGCTTCTATGGTTACCACTCAAGTAGAACAAGTACTTAAAGCTCAAAATGATCTGCTCAATGAAATGAATAGTAAGAAAAATGATTATGCTGTTAGAGTGGCTACTAGAACTGGTAGAATGACTCATGAACCTTTGTATCCTGAAGGCCACCCTAAGAGAATTGAACAAGATTCTTAGAGAAATAATATAGATGCACCTAGTCCTTCAAAAAAGAAGAAAAAGAAAAATGATAGGACTTTGCATGCTTCTAGTGAACCTATTGCTGAACCACCTGAGAATCCAAATGATATCTCTATTTCTGATGCTGAAACACAATCTGGTAATGAACATGAACCTAGTGAAAATGTTAATGAAGATGTTCATGATCATGCTCAACCTAGTAATGATAATGATGTAGAAATTGTACCTGCTGTTGATCTTGATAACCCACAATCAAAGAATCAACGTTATGATACAAGAGACTTTGTTGCTAGCAAACATGGTAAAGAAAGAGAACCTTGGGTTCAGAAACCCATGCCTTTTCCTCCCAAACCATCCAAGAAAAAAGATGACGAGGATTTTGAGCGCTTTACTGAAATGATTAGACCTATGTTTTTTACGTATGCAATTAACAGATATGCTCAAAATGAATCCTTATGCTAAGTATATGAAGGATATTGTTACAAATAAGAGAAAGATATCGGAAGCTGAAATTTCCACCATGATTGCTAATTATACTTTAAAGGGTGGAATACCTAAGAAACTAGGAGATCCAGGGGTACCAACTATACCATGCTCCATTAAAAGAAACTATGTTAAAACTGCTTTATGTGATCTTGGAGCCGGTGTTAGTGTTATGCCTCTCTCTTTATATCGTAGACTTGACTTGAATAAGTTGACACCTACTGAAATATCTTTGCAAATGGCTGATAAATCAACTGCTATACCTGTCGGTATTTGTGAGGATGTGCCTGTTGTGGTTGCAAACGTTACTATTTTAACGGACTTTGTTATTCTTGATATTCCCGAGGACAATAGTATGTCTATTTTTCTTGGAAGACCTTTTTTGAATACTGCAGGGGCTGTTATTGATTGCAACAAAGGCAATGTCACTTTTCATGTCAATGGTAATGAGCATACGGTACACTTTCCGAGGAAACAACCTCAAGTTCATAGTATAAATTCTATTGGAAAATTTCCATCGATTATATTTGGAGGTTTTGAATTTCCCCTTCCTACTGTCAAGAAGAAATATGATATTCTTATTATTGGGGATGTGCATATCCCCGTTGAGGTAACATAGTGTTATTCGAAATTTCTCCAGTTTCATGTTTTTCGGAATGAGTTTGTTAACAAGACTTGATCAACCTTGTTAGTGGATTCCTTTTGATGAGCATGAGATGGATGAAACTAGAAGGCACAACCTTCTGTACCCTCCTGCTACTTTCTGTTATTTAGTTGAAATAAAGTAAAAATAGTATTTTTCTGTCTCTTTTCTGATTTATCTGTGCAATATAAAAATACCCCAAAAATAAAAGTTCTCCAAATGCCCTGAAAATGGAATATGATTTTTTCTGGAATATTTGAGAATATCTGGCACTAAGAACACAGCAGGAGGGGCAAGCACCTGGCCACGAGGGTGGAGAGCGCGCCCTACCCCCCAGGGCGCGCCCCCTGCCTCGTGGGCCCATGGTGGCCCTCCTCCACTTATTCCTGCACCCATACACTCCTTCTTCCTCCCACAAACACCAATATCCAGCTCAAGCACGAGCTCTAGCTCATTTTGCTGTGATTTTCGATCTCCTTGCTCAAAGCACCTCTCACAAAACTGCTTGGGGAGATTGTTCCTTGGTATGTGACTCCACCATTGGTCCAATTAGTTTTTGTTCTAGTGCTCTATTCGTTGCAAATTTGTGCTGCCTAGGTGACCATGTTCTTGAGCTTGCATGTTAAATTTATATGGTTCCAAGTGGTTCTAATGCATGATATAGTCTCTAGGCACTTGTAGGAGTAGTTGCTATCAATTTTATTAAGGTTGGTTCACTTTTGTTTGAAGTTACTAAAAATTTCAGATTATATCAGAAAATAATGAAGAGATTTTTGAGGGGCTCATCGAGCCGAAGCTCGAAGGAAAAGCAAAATGAAGAAGCACAGATGCCCAAATATAATTTGGCTCGCATCACGGAGGTCCGGCCGTGTGAATGGCCTTCCGATGATTTCTTGAGAAAATCCGGGATTTATGATGATTTCTATTCATTGGCTGAGAATGCTGGCCTCACCGACTTCCTCCGCGACCAACGTCATCAGTCTCTCTTACTCACCAATACTTTTGTGCAAAACTTCTACTATTTTCCTAAGGAATCACCTCCTTCAGTAGAGTTTCATTTATATGATGTTGTTAAGAAGATGCCACTAGATGAATTTTGCAAGGTTTGCAAAATACCCTTCGAGGGTACCTTAGATGAACCACATCGCAAAGATGTGGACGGGTTTATTGACACCATTACTGTGGGGGCAACCAGGAAGGTTTCCGATGCAAGAATCACTAGCATGCATTTTCCTGTTCTACGCTACTTTTCCATATTTGCTAGTCGTTGCTTGATTGGTTGCGGAAACTGTGGAAACCTTAGTGTTCCTGATATTACCATTTTGCTCCATGGTTTATATTCCGATAACACTGTTAGTATGGGCGGTATTATTGCTAAAGGATTAAGTCTGAACCGTACTAAGGGTCCCATCTTTGGAGGTATTTATGCTTCACGCCTTGCTGCACATTATAACATACCTATTAGGCTCTATGAGAAAGAAGAAAAATTGTTGCCCAATGCTTATTTAGATTATAAGAGTATGTTAGCGCATGATTTTATTGTTAAATATAAGGAAGGGGAGCTTAAATACAAATTGTTATTTGATAAACATCACCCTGAGACTATTACCTTGCCTGCTCCATCCTTGTTTAATTTATCTGAAGGTCCGTATCTCATTCCGTGGGCGGCCATTCAAGCCTACCGGAACCCTACACCAGCCCCGGAGCCGGAACCACAATTTGAGCCTCCACGACAGTCTGATTACTTTTGGGATCCGGAGATGACTGCCAGCCAGTGGCAGTCAGAGTCCTCTTCGTCTCAGTACGACCCCGGCTACAACTATGGATATCCACCAGGCCATCCGTGGCAATGAACCAACTTAGGCCAAAAGCCTAAGCTTGGGGGAGTACGTATTTCCCACCGACATTACATTTATGTTCACACACTCATTGCTAGATGTCGGTGCTCATACTCTTTCACTGTAATATCCATGCTAGTTTTTTTCTTTTTCTTGCTTTCTTCTTGTGTGTTTGATAAACCTTAAGAAAAACAAAAAAAAATAGTGTAAATTTTAGTTAGTTTACTTTTTTTGCTGTAGTAGTAATAATTAAAAAGAAAACCCAAAAAGATTTCCCGTTCTTCTTTTGTTTGTTGGGAGCTTTCCCGTGTAAATAGCTTTTATTTATTTTCTTTTCTTTGGGGGTCGATAGGAGAAGACCATGATTAAATTGTTGAAGTGGCTCTTATATGCATTATTGTTGATTTAACCAAGAGCCCATATTGCCTTGTCTTCTCTTGTTAATTGAATGCTCGCAGATTCCAGCTTACTCCAATGCACGTGCACTCATATTATTATTCACATCGTTCACTCGTGCAAGTGAAAGGCAATTATGACGATATATGATGGACTGACTAAGATGAGAAAAGCTGGTATGAACTCGATCTCTCTAGTTTTTGTAAATATGATGAGTTCATCGTTCCTGATTCAGCTTATTATGAATAAACATGTTTGCAATGACAATTAGAGATCATAGTTGCTCGTGCCATGCTTGATTAGCTATGAGTTATAATGGTTTACCTTGCGTGCCAACATGCTATTAAATGGTTGTGATGTGGTATAGTGGGGTGGTATCCTCCTTTGAATGATTTAAGTGACTCGACTTGGCACATGTTCACACATGTAGTAGAAACAAATCTACATAGCCTTCACGGTATTTATGTTCATGGTGGATTATATCCTACTCATGCTTGCACTCAATGTTTATTAATTATAATGCATGTTCATGACTGTTGTCGCTCTCTAGTTGGTCGCTTCCCAGTCTTTTGCTAGCCTTCACTTGTACTAAGCGGGAATACTGCTTGTGCATCCAATCCCTTAAACCCCAAAGTTATTCCATATGAGTCCACTATACCTTCCTATATGCGGTAACTACCTGCCGTTCCAAGTAAATTTGTATGTGCCAAACTCTAAACCTTCAAATAAACATTCTGTTTTGTATGCTCGAATAGCTCATGTATCAACTAGGGCTGTCTGTATCTTTCATGTTAGGCGGGTTATTCTCAAGAGGAGGGGACTCCGCTCCTCACTCACGAGAAAATGGATGGTCACCGGGATGCCCAGTCCCATGCTTTATGCAAACTAAATCAAAATAATTGCAAACAAAACTCCCCCTGGGACTGTTGCTAGTTGGAGACACTCGTTGTTTCAAGCAAGCCATGGATTGATGCTTGTTGGTGGAGGGGGAGTATAAACTTTACCATTCTGTTTGGGATCTGCCTATAATGTGTGTAGCATGGAAGATATCGCCATCTCTTGGTTGTTATGTTGACAATGAAAGTATGTCGCACAAAATATTATTTATCTCTATTTCAAAACCGAGCTCTGGCACCTCTACAAATTCCTGCTTCCCTCTGCGAAGGGCCTTTCTATTTACTTTTATGTTGAGTCATCACCCTCTTATTAAAAGGCACTAGCTGGAGTGCGCAGCTGTCATTTGCATTCATTACTATTAATTTATATTGGGTGTGACTATGATTGGATCTCTTTTACCATGAATTACAATGTCTAGTCAGTCCTTGATCTTTAAAGGTGCTCTGCATTTATGTTTTGCGGTCTCAGAAAGGGCTAGTGAGATACCATCCTGTTATATCATATTATGATTGTTTTGAAAAAGTGTTGTCATCCGAGATTTATTATTATCGCTCGCTAGTTGATTATGCCATTGATATGAGTAAACATGAGACCTAAGAGTTATTGTGAATGTGGTTAGTCATAATCTTTGCTGAAAACTTGAATGCTAGCTTTACATATTTACAACAACAAGAGCAAACAGAGTTTGTAAAAGTTTTTCTTTATCACTTTCAGTTTGTCAACTGAATTGCTTGAGGACAAGCAAAGGGTTAAGCTTGGGGGAGTTGATACGTCTCCGTCGTATCTACTTTTCCAAACACTTTTGCCCTTGTTTTGGACTCTAACTTGCGAGATTTGAATGGAACTAACCCGGACTGACGGTGTTTTCAGCAGACTTTCCATGGTGTTATTTATGTGCAGAAACAAAAGTTCTCAGAATGACCTGAAACTCCATGAAAAAATCCTTGCAAAAGATGAAGACCAGGGGGCCCACACCCTGTCCATGAGGGCGGGGGCGTGCACCCCCTAGGGCGCGCCCCCTACCTCGTGGGCCCCCTGGAGCTCCTCCGACCTCAACTCCAACTCTATATATTTGCTTTCGGGGAGAAAAAAATTAGAGAGAAGAATTCATCGCGTTTTACGATACGGAGCCGCCACCAAGCCCTAAAACCTCTCGGGAGGGCTGATCTAGAGTCCGTTCGGGGCTTCGGAGAGGGGAATCCGTCGCCGTCGTCATCATCAACCATCCTCCATCACTAATTTCATGATGCTCACCGTCGTGTGTGAGTAATTCCATCGTAGGCTTGTTGGACGGTGATGGGTTGGATGAGATCTATCATGTAATCGAGTTAGTTTTGTTAGGGTTTGATCCCTTGTACACACTATGTTCTGAGATTGATGCTGCTATGACTTTGCTATGCTTAATGCTTGTCACTAGGGCCCGAGTGCCATGATTTCAAATCTGAACCTATTATGTTTTCATGAATATATGTGAGTTCTTGATCCTATCTTGCAAGTCTATAGTCACCTACTATGTGTTATGATCCGGCAACCCCGAAGTGACAATAATCGGGACCACTCCCGGTGATGACCATAGTTTGAGGAGTTCATGTATTCACTATGTGCTAATGCTTTGTTCCGGTACTCTATTAAAAGGAGGCCTTAATATCCCTTAGTTTCCGTTAGGACCCCGCTGCCACGGGAGGGTAGGACAAAAGATGTCATGCAAATTCTTTTCCATAAGCACGTATGACTATATTCGGAATACATGCCTACATTACATTGATGAATTGGAGCTAGTTCTTTGTCACCCTATGATATGATTGTTACATGATGACCTGCATCCGGCATAATTCTCCATCACCGATCCAATGCCTACGAGCTTTTCACATATTGTTCTTAGCTTATTTACTTTTCCGTTGTTACTGTTACAATCACTACAAAACACCAAAAATATTACTTTTGCTACTGTTATCTTTGTTACCGTTACCACTACTATCATACTACTTTGTTACTAAATACTTTGCTGCAGATATTAAGTTATCCAGGTGTGGTTGAATTGACAACTCAACTGATAATACTTGAGAATATTCTTTGGCTCCCCTTGTGTCAAATCAATAAATTTGGGTTGAATACTCTACCCTCGAAAACTATTGCGATCCCCTATACTTGTGGGTTATCAGGGGCATGTGGCTTTGGTTGGCGAAGAGTTGGCACTCGACGCAGCGTTGGACAAGGTCCTGCGCATCTGCTTGGGCCGTCGGCCAACAAAACCCTCCGCGGAAGGCCTTGTTAACAAGGGCCCGGATGCGGCGTGGTGTCCGCCTAGACCAGCGTGAATTTCTGTCAAAAGTTGTCGCCCCTCCTCCTCGGAGATACATCTTTGAAGCACTCCGGTTGTACTTTTCTTGTAGAACTCTCCGTCGTGAACCTTGTAGGCCTTCGAGTGCCGGACAATGCGGCGGGCCTCATTGTGGTCTTCAGGCAACTCCTTCCTATTAATGTAGGCCAAGAAGGGTTCAGTCTATGGGGCAATGACTGCCATAACGAGCTGGGCCGACGGTGTAATTTCGGTGGCTGAGCCCCCGATGATATCGGTGTGTTCAGAGTCTGGGGTTGTGTTCGGATCTGGACTGTTGTTGCCGCCCTCCCCTTGCCACACCACGGATGGCTTGAAAAGCCTTTCCAGGAAGATGTTAGGTGGGACGGGGTCGCGCTTAGCGCCAATATGAGCAAGGACGTCCGCCGCCTGGTTACTTTCTCAGGCGACGTGATGAAATTCAAGCCCCTGAACCGAGCCGACATTTTTAGGGCGGCATTACGGTAAGCTATCATCTTTGGATCTTTGGCATCAACGTCTCCGTTTATTTGAGATATTGCGAGGTTTGAGTCCCCGCGCACCTCCAGGCGTTGTATGCCCATGGATACGGCCATCCGAAGACCATGCAATAAGGCCTCGTATTCGGCTGCGTTGTTGGAGTCTGTGTATAATATTTGGAGCACATACTGGACGACATCTCCAGTGGGGGACGTTAACACGACGCCCGCTCCCAGTCCCGCCAACATTTTGGAGCCGTCAAAATACATAACCCAATTGGAATATGCGCTGTACTCTTTGGGGAGCTCGGCCTCTGTCAAATGGATTTGATGGCCTCTGTCAAATGGAATATGCGTTGTACTCTTTGGAAGTCAGCCAGCACTTGGGATTTGATGGCTCGACGTGGCTTGTATGTTATGTCAAATGGAAGTAGCTCTATGGCCCATTTGGAGATTCGTCCCGTGGCGTCATGGTTGTTTATTATGTCATTGAGTGGGCCTTCAGAAGGCACCGTGATTGAACACTCCTGGAAGTAGTGTCGTAGCTTTCGGGATGCCATGAAGACCGTGTATGCTATCTTTTGGTAATGGGGGTACCGGGATTTGCATGGTGTGAGGACAGTAGATACGTAGTATACTGGTTTTTGGAGCGGAAATTTGTGTCCGTCCTATTCTCGTTCAACGACGAGCACGGCGCTCACCACCTGATGTGTTGCCGATATGTATAGCAACATGGGTTCGCCAGCGTTTGGTGCAGCCAAGATTGGGTTGCTTGCTAGGAGGGCCTTTATTTCCTCCAGTCCGACAGTCGTCGCGTCAGTCCATTCGAAGTTATCGGTGCACCCTAAGAGGTGATACAGTAGTAGTGCCTTTTCTCCTAATCTAGAGATAAAGCGACTTAATGCTGCCACGCAACCAACTAGTTTTTGGATTCGTTTGAGGTCTTTTGGCGTAGCCAACTGTGACAGAGCTCGGATTTTAGCTGGATTTGTTGCTATTCCTCTATTGGAAACGATGAAGCCCAGCAGTTTTCCAGCGGGGACGCCAAAGACACACTTTTCTGGGTTGAGTTTAATGTCATACGCGCGGAGATTGTCGAATGTAAGACGTAAGTCGTCTATTAGTGTTTCGATGTGCCTGGTTTTGATGACGACGTCATCGACGTAAGCTTCTATTGTCTTGCCGATCTGCTTCTCCAGGCTTATTTGAATCATGCGTTGGTATGTGGCGCCGGCGTTCTTGAGCCCAAAAGGCATGGTGTTGAAACAGAATGGCCCATATGGGGTAATAAATGCTGTTGCAGCTTGATCGGACTCCTTCATTTTGATTTGATGGTATCCGGAATATGCATCGACGGAACACAGTGAGTCGTGTCCTACGGTGGCGTCAATGATTTGATCAATGTGGGGGAGGGGGAAGGGATCCCTAGGGCAGGCCTTGTTGAGGTCTTTGAAATCGACACACAGGCGCCAGGATTTGTCCTTTTTTCGTACCATCACCAGGTTTGCCATCCAGTCCGGATGTTTGATTTCTCTAATGAATCCGGCTTCAATAAGCTTGGCCAGCTCCTGCCCCATGGCTTGTCGCTTGGCTTCGGAAAAGCGCCGTAGTGTTTGCTTGACCGGTTTAAATCCCTTTAATATATTGAGGCTATGTTCGGCCAGCTCGCGTGGGATCCCTGGCATATCTGAAGGGTGCTAGGCGAATATGTCCCAGTTTTCACGTAGGAATTCTCGTAGTGCGGCATCAACTGTTGGGTTCAGCTGTGCTCCGATAGATGCTGTCTTCTTGGGGTCCGTTGGGTGGACCTGGAATTTGACTATTTCTTCTACTGGTTTGAAGGAGGTGGATTTGGGGCGTTTGTCGAGGATTACGTCGTCCCTGTCCACCGTGGAGCGCAGTGCGATTAATTCTTCGGCGGCGAGAGCTTCGGATAGCGCTTCAAGGGCCAGGGATGCAGTTTTATTTTCAGCACGGAGCGCTATGTCCGGATCACTGACGAGAGTGATTATACCGTTTGGTCCGGGCATTTTGAGCTTCATATACCCGTAATGAGGTATAGCTTGGAAGCGCATAAAAGCATCCCGCCCCAACAGGGCGTGGTACCCGCTGCTGAAACAGGCCACCTGGAAAGTGATTTCTTCGGACCGATAATTCTCCGGCGTGCCGAATACCACGTCAAGCGTGATTTTTCCCGCGCATCGTGCCTCTCGACTGGGAATGATTTCTCGGAAGGTTGTGCTACTTTGCTTCATGCGGCTCCTGTCTATTTCCATTTTGTGGAGCGTGTCCTCGTAAATGAGGTTTAGTCCGCTGCCGCCGTCCATGAAGACCTTCGTAAGTCGAAATCCGTCCACGATAGGACTGAGGACTAATGCGGCTGGCACTCGGACTGTCCTGTACTTCGGCTCGTCTCCGGCATTGAATGTTATAGCCGTGTCGTTCCAAGGGTTTATTGCAGCGATTTGGCAGACTTCGACGAGGTCACGAAGTGCTCTTTTGCGTTTGTTGTTTGAAGCGAATCTCTCGAAGACCGTCAATACTCTTGCGTCGTTGTCTTCTGGAGGGTGCTGTCCTGGGCGCCCTTGATAAGGATGTCCTCACCGCTCTTCACTACCTGCCGGAGTATCCAACAAGCTCTAAGGCCGTGGTTTGCCACGGTATCTGGCGTTGTGTGTATTTTGCATGGGCCATCGAGCCATCCCTCTAGAACGATGCCGTGACGTGTAATGGGTTTATGTTTCTTGACTATTGGACTGGGCGTGCCGCGGGGGCGCGCCCTCTTCGTCTGTAGGAGGAGTTTAGTTGGGACCGACGGTTCCCAGCAAGCTGCCTGAGTTTTCTAGGCGCTTTCCATCGCATTGTAATTCTGTACGATAGTTGCTAAGTCGGCGAACTTCAGTATGCGCCGGCGATTGATGGCGTTGAGGATTCCTTCATCCGCGCAATTGTTGCAGAATGCTGCTATCGCGTTTTGGTCGTGGCAATCTTTTACCTAGTTTTAGACAAGGAGGAATCTGGCCCAGAAGTGGTGAACCGTTTCCTGAGACTGCTGTTTTACGCTCATAAGGGCGTCTATGTCCGGGTGGGTGGGTGGAATTAAATCCGAACCCTGACCTAGACGATTATCCGGAGCCTGAAGACCTTCCGAACTCAATAGTCCAGGTTCCGGAATATCTTCTGATTGTTTGGGACTGCCATCTGATTCTATGTTCGGAGGGCTGGTCACATCCTTTTGCTGGTAGGTATCCGGCTCTTCTTGATCTGCGATCCGAACACAGTCAGTCTTCGATATAGAAGAAGACTCACCGTCCTGCTCCTCGACTATCGCCATCTCGTGGGTGACCGGTGGAGTTTTGATTTCTCCTTGATCGGTTTTAAGCCCGATCCGATCGTAATTTGTGGCGATTCCCAAAGTGGCGATGCGATCTAGGAGTTCGTTCAAGGACGAAAATCTGCCGGATCCATCTGCTTGGAGTGTTCGGAGTTGATGCGAAGGGGATTTTCGATGGCCCGAGAGGTCATCGTTGGCTCAACGGCCGAACGGGCGATCATAGTAAAGTCGCCCAGCCGGAGGGTTTGGCCTGGGGCCAAGACTCCTCCGAAGGTGATGTTGTCTTTAAAGACATGGCGAGCCATCGAACCTTTCGTCGACATCACTGTGGAACTCTCAATGAAAGCACCAATGTCGGTGTCAAAACCGGCGGATCTCGGGTAAGGGGTCCCGAACTGTGCGTCTAGGATCGATGGTAACAGGAGACGGGGGACACGATGTTTACCCAGGTTTGGGCCCTCTCTATGGAGGTAATACCCTACTTCCTGCTTGATTGATCTTGATGAATATGAGTGTTACAAGAGTTGATCTACCACGAGATCGTAAGGGCTAAACCCTAGGAGTCTAGCCTGTATGACTATGGCAATGAGTATATGCTATCCGGACTACGCCCTCCGGTTTATATAGACACCGGAGGGATCTAGGGTTACATAGAGTCGGTTACATAAGGAGAAATCTTCATAGTTGATCCCAAGCTTGCCTTCCACGCTAAGGAGAGTCCAATCCGGACACGGGTAGAGTCTTCGGCCTTCAGGTCTTCATAGCCCGCCAGTCCGGCCCACGGATAACAAGCCGGACGCCCGAGGACCCCTTAGTCCAGGACTCCCTCAGCCGCAGGTTGTGGGGGCCCGCGGCGCTCCGCACTTGCCCTTTGGCTTCGCTTTGAAGCCAAGTCCGAGCGCGCCTTGGGCTCGGGGGCTATTGTCGGTGTTCTGGGAACGGGGGTCCCCAGACTTGCCTGCCTGCGGCCCACGGCGCGGCTCTGCTAGCGGGCCCGTATGGCCCATCTTCACCAACAAGCTTTCAGGATCCTCGCGAGGGGCCAAGCCTCATGAGGGGGACGACACAAGACCTCCTCGGGAGCGGCCTCACCAGGCTGGCTCGCGAGTGGCGGAGAGATCAAGGCAAGGCAAACCTTGCGAGGTTCTCGTGACATGAGCCATGACGATCAAGGCCAGGTGGGCGCCAGCGCGCACAGTGTCCTTGTTTCCCCTTTGGTGCTAAGGGGGCAAGCGCAGGCGAGGAGTACCGAGGCGTCAAGCAAAGGTTTCCCTATCGGTGCAACGAGACCAAGTCCAGCAGGACGGCAAGACGGAGGTCATCGTGGAGCCCAAGGTGGCATCACCACCAGAGCCTTTCGCAGGCGAAGACTACTTTTGTCAGGATAAGCTGTACTAGCTGTCCCCTTTCAAATTGACCGTTGTGGGATCCCTTCCCGCTCAATATTTGGGAAGAGGACCGGGGCCTCTATAAATAGGACTAGCCACCACAGTAGGAGGGATCCCCATCGGGAGCAATCCTCACACACCCACAAGTTCACCAAGCACAAGAATACCTCTCCTCGAGAGGATGTTTTTCCCCTTGTACTGCTCATCCTCAGTCCAAGAGGCAATCCACCACCACCACACTAGAGTAGGGTATTACACCACAATGGTGGCCCGAACTAGTATAAATCTTGTGTCCCTTGTGTTGCGAGTTCGTCAAGCTAGCCTAGAGATCACGAAGCGTGTGAGGGCGTGATCGGTGAGGGAGAGATCTTCGCGCGCACCCCAGAGTTCAAACCTTAAGTGTTTTCCGGAACCCGAGTCTGACACGCCGCTCTCTCTTGGGCTTTTGCCAGTGCGGCCTTGAGGGTCTCCACCTCGGTCGCAGCTCCTACGACATATCATGATACTGTGATCAACATGAAACAATTCATATCTTTCTAGATTTGAATAGGCCATTGCATACCTTGCTTGTCCTCTAGCTGCTTTTTTACACGGCTGAACTCTTCCTCGGCCCGCTCCAGAATCTGCTTCAGTCCGAAGACTTCGGCAGCCTGGGAGGTTGCAGCCAGCAACGACGCCTGCTTATTCACATAGACGCGTATGGTTAGTCTCTTGCGAAAATTATTTGATCCTCTGTCCGGCTTTTCTTTCCAAACACCAGACAGAGTCTCAGGGGCTACTGTCTATACTGTGACATTCTTTTTACATAATTGTGTTGCATACCTCAAAGCCTATTAGAAGGCTTGTGTAGGCTTCGACCAGTCCGCTCCTCGCGGACTGAATCTTCTCCATCACCGTACCCATGAGGGTATGGTGTTCCTCAACAATAGAAGCACTTCGCAGCGCTTCCAGTAGAGTATCCGGTGCCTCTGGTTGGACAGAGGTCACCGGCGGAATAGGCACACCTCCTTCTTTCGAAGGAGGCTGCTTGCCGGATTCCGGAGCCGTATAGGTCTCCGGGACTGTATTCGGCTGGGGGCCGAATTGGATATGGCCCCCATCGCTAGTCTCCATGGGGATTTGCTCCCCCATGTGTCCGGCGGCCGAGGTTTCACCCTCTGGCGCCGCCCTGACGGCCTCCTACTTCTCTCCCTGGCCTGGGATCCTTCGGGACAACACCTCGGTGTCATCCATGGCCCTGGGAGAGGAGGCCGCCGGAAGGGACCCGCTGTCCATCACCTTTGGGCCCAGCGAATTCCCCGAAGATGAGGATCACTCGAGGTCGGAACGAGTTGGACTGCAAGTGCATGATTCAACATGTCAAAACTATGAAGTAAAAGAGGCTGGATATATGAATGCTTCAGGGTCTTTGCGTATTCACGATTCGGCGAGGGGCTTATTTCGGGGGCGCCGCTCTGGGCTGCTATCAATGTCCCACACGGAGTTATCCGTGCAGGAGACCTTCCCCTTCTTGGACGTCTCTGCCTCCAGATGTGTGGAGGCCGCTCTTTTCTTCCTTCCCCCTCGAGGGGAGAGTTTCTTTCCTCCTCCTCCTCATCGTCCTCGGCGGCGGAGGAGTGAGTCTTGGTGTCTTCGGACGTCACGTCCGAAGCGCCCTTGCAATGGAGGCCACTCCTGGTCTCCTTGGCCTTCTTCTCCAGCGCCTGGTAGGGCACCGGGACCAGCATCCTCATCAGAAGCGGGATGGCTGGTTCCTCGGGCAGCGGAGCCGGACACTGAATCCGCTTCGCCTTTTTTGTCCAGCCCTGAAAAATAAAATAGGGAGGCTTAGGCATCTTCCTCGAGTAAGCGAGTAAAGGATACACCTTGAAAAGCGAAAGACTTACCGGACTGGCGGGATGGGCTAGGTCGTGCCCACGGTCCTTGGTCGTCTCCGGCCATGTCTCGTTGCCCTTAAAGAGCACCTTCCAGATGTCTTCGTGCGTAGTTCCGTAGAACCGTTGCACGGTCTGGTGCTCGGCCGGATCGAACTCCCACAAATAGCATGTCCGGCTCTGGCATGGAAGGATCCGGCGAACTAGCATCACCTGGATCACGTTGACAAGCTTGATGGTCTTGTACACCATGCTCTGGATGTGCGTCTGTAGCACTGTCAGCTCGTCCAACGAAGCACAATTCAGGCTGTTCTCTAGCCAGGAGGTGAGCCGCATTGGGGCTCCAGACTTAAATTCGGGAGCCGCGGCCCAGGTGGCGTCGCGGGGCTCTGTGATATAGAACCACAGTTGCTGCCACCCTTTGACGGTCTCCACAAAGGTACCTTTGGGCCATGTGACGTTGGGCATGTTGCTCACCATGGAGCCTCCGCACTCTGCGTGTTGGCCATCCACCACCTTCGGCTTTACATTGAAAATCTTGAGCCACAGTCTGAAGTGGGGTGGAATGCGGAGGAAGGCCTCGCACACGACAATAAATGCCGAGATGTTGAGGAAAGAATTTGGGGCTAGATCATGGAAATCTAGCCCGTAGTAGAACATGAGTCCATGGACGAAAGGGTGGAGAGGAAACCCAAACCCGCAGACGAAGTGGGGGATGAACACCATCCTGTCATGGGGCTTCGAGGTGGGGATGATCTGTCCCTTGGCCAGGAGCCGGTGGGCGATTTCCTTGGCCAAATACCCCGCCTCTCGGAGCTTCGTGATGTCCTTCTCCTTGACGGAGGAGGCCATCCACTTCCCTTGCGCTTCGGATCCGGACATGGTCGGAGTGCTTCTTTGAGGCGTAAAAGATGAGAACTTAGGCGCTGGAGCTCGAGAATGGGGGGCGCAGAGAGAAGGAAGGCATGGGTGAAAGAAGGGAATCCTTATCTCCTTATAAAGGTAATGAATATCAAGCGCCTCCCCACTCGCCTTAAAACTCGCCTATTCCCCAAGGGCTGTGCAGACGGCAAGGTTGGATTACTCACACCCGTATTGATGAGAATCCCGCAATAAGGGGACACGATCTCTGCTTCGACAAGACGTGCCAGTAAAACCAGATCTCGAAACATGGAGCGGCATGACAAAAAACGGTTCGAAATAATGACCGGGTGGTGAGGTGATGTCACGCTACAAAAAGATGTCAGTAGATAGGACTCGTGAAACATTATACTCTCTGCAGTTGTGTGTGGTACTTGTTTTGTAGAGCCAGACACATTTTCTGTGTTTGAAGGCTGCTTTGGATTATTCAGAGGAGGAACCCGCCTTAGAATGCCGAAGACAAATTTGCGCGTCGGACACATCGTCATTGAAGCCTGGTTCAGGGGCTACTGAGGGAGTCCTGGACTAAGGGGTCCTCGGGCGTCCGAACTATGTAACATGGGACGGACTAATGGGCCATGAAGATACAAGACAGAAGACTCTCTCCCATGTCCGGATAGGACTCTCCTTGGCGTGGATGGCAAGCTTGGTGTTCGAATATGAAGATTCCTTTCTCTATAACCGACTTTGTACAACACTAGCCCCCTCTGGTGTCTATATAAACTGGAGGGTTTCGTCCGTAGAGGCAATCATAATCATACAGGCTAGACTTCTAGGGTTCTAGCCATTACGATCTCGTGGTAGATCAACTCTTGTAATACTCATACTCTCCGGTGTCTATATAAACCGGAGAGCGTAGTCCGGATAGGGACACTCATTACCATATTCACATAGGCTAGACTTCTAGGGTTTAGCCATTACGATCTCGTGGTAGATCAAATCTTGAAACACTCATATTCATCAAGATCAATCAAGCACGAAGTAGGGTATTACCTCCATAGAGAGGGCCCGAACCTGGGTAAACGTCATGTCCCCTGTCTCCTGTTACCATCAACCTTAGACGCGCAGTTCGGGACCCCTACCCGAGATCCACCGGTTTTGACACCGACAGGGGGTGCTCGGAGTCCGCAAACTGCGACCAGAAGAGCCATTGTGTGGAGTCCTCCTCGAGGGTGGCATAGTGCCTCGCTGCGGCCGCCGCATTCTCCGGTAGTTCGGCAAAGACGCCTGTGGAGTGCTAGACCCACGTCAGCAGGGCAAACCGGTTGCCTCCAAACACACTCTGCAATAAGTATTTCTTACCATTTGCAATTTGCATGGCTTGGCGGAGCTCCACTCGGACACCTCGCGCGTCAGTCCTCGCCTCCTGGAGCTCTTTCTCCGCCTTGGATAGCCGGGAGGATTGCTCCTCCTACCCTTCTCAAGGGCCTCTAGTTTCTTGGCGGCATCCTGAAGCTCCACTTGGACTTCAGTCACCCGAGCCTCGTGCTGCTCAGCAGCAAGCTTGGCCTTCTCAAGCTCGACCATCGCTTTCTCAGCGGTGATCTTCTTCTTGGCCGCCTCGGCCTCGGCTTTCTTTAGGGCCTCCTTCAAGCCCTCGACCTCGGCGGCGGCAGCTGCAGGGTCATCATGACAAAGGATTAGCATACAGTCCGGATCATCCATATCCGGCATTAAGAAAACATATCAAAAAGCTTACCTTGTGCCTCGTCAAGCCGTTTGTTGACAAGGTCAAGCTCTTTATCGGAAAGCTTGAGCTTCCGATCCATCTCCTCTAGTGCTGCGGCATTAGCAGTTGCAGCCATGGAAGATGCCTGCATCAGCAAGTGAAATGTCGGCATTATAAATCAACCTATCAAATTTGATCCTCCGCAGGCTTCTTCGAAGCCCTTGCAGAGTCTCGGGGGCTCCTATGTACACGGCCTACCCAAACTAACAATTACAATCGCTTCATGAGTAAAGAGCATTACTTAACTTAGCTCAAAGCCTGTTAGAAGGCCTTGGACAATGTCATTCAGTCCGGATTGGACGGACCGAACACCCTGCATGAACACACTCATTAGAGTTCGGTGCCCATCATTCCATCAATGATGACGGGGTTGTTCACCAGCTCCTCCAGCACGTCTGGCCATCCAGCCGCCACTCGTATAGAGGTGTTCGGCGCTGGCGTTGGCTCCCCGGCCCCTTCCCCCTGGGAGGAACTTGTGCCGTCGAAGGCCTTGGGGGCTCGGGAGCGGTCGACGGAGGGGGTCCGGATGGTCCGGACTCTTTTCCCTCGTTAGCCAGGAGGGGACGCTCCCTCCTGATCTTCGGTGACCAAGGTGTTAACCTCGGCCATTACGGCGTCCGCCTCCCCCTTTGTGTTCGGGGGAGGAGGAGTCCTTTGGGACCGCACCTCCTCGACCTCTTCGGGGATCAGAGGAGGCACGGAGTGCGCCATAGACCCACTGTCTGCCAGTTCGGCGGGCGGAGACGTCCCCTCCGAAGTTTGCTCGGTGTGGCGTTCATGTGGGGGACTGTAACTCGAAAGGGTTAACCTTCAAATAAAGCAAATTACTGAAAACAAGATGGGTAAAAATGCCAACGCCTTACCTGCTGGCCGGGGGCTTGACCCTAGGTTCCTTCTCTGGAACCTTCTCGAACACATCGGACTCCGTGTGAGAGTCTGAATTGTCGGACTGAACCAACTTGGGCCGGCATCGTCTCTTTGGGCCCATAGAAGGTTGGACCTCCTTGATGTCCTCGGAGGCCGCCCTCTTCTTGGAGTGCGAGGAGGCACTCTCCTCCTTGTCCTCGTCCTCATCCTCGCCCCCATCCTGCACGGATGAGGCCGCAGCGTCTCCGGACCGATTGCCCGGACGAACCTTGCGGCGGAGGCCCTCCTTGGCCTCCAGCACTTCTTTCTTCTTTCCCTTCTTGGCGGGCACCTTATAAGGCACTATCGACGTTCTGGGAACGGGGGTCCCCAGACTTGCCTTCCTGCGGCCCACGGCGTGGCTCTGCTAGTGGGCCTGTACGGCCCATCTTCACCAACAAGCTTCCAGGACCCTCCCGAGGGGCCAAGCCTCGCGAGGCGGACGACACAAGACCTCCTCGGGAGCGGCCTCACCAGGCTGGCTCGCGAGGGGCGGAGAGATCAAGGCAAGGCAAACCTCGCGAGGTTCTCGTGACGTGAGCCATGACGACCAAGGCCAGGCGGGAGCCAGGCGGGCGCCAGCGCGCACAGTGTCCTTGTTTCCCCTTTGGTGCTATGGGGCAAGCGCGGGAGAGGATTACCGAGGCGTCAAGCAAAGGTTTCCCTATCGGTGCAACGAGACCAAGACCAGCAGGACAGCAAGACGGAGGTCACCGTGGAGCCCAAGGCGGTGTCACCACCAGAGCCTTTGGTAGGCGAAGACTACTTTTGTCAGGATAAGCTATACTAGCTGTCCCCTTTCAAATTGGCCGTTGTGGGATCCCTTCCCGCTCAATATTTGGGAATAGGACCGGGGCCTCTATAAATAGGACAAGCCACCACAGTAGGAGGGATCCCCATCTGGAGCAATCCTCACACACCCTCAAGTTCACCAAGCACAAGAACACCTCTCCCCGAGAGGCTGTTCTTCCCCTTGTACTGTTCATCCTCAGCCCAAGAGGCAATCCACCACCACCACACTAGAGTAGGGTGTTACACCACAACGGTGGCCCGAACCAGTATAAATCTTGTGTCCCTTGTGTTGTGAGTTCGTCGAGCTAGCCTAGAGGTCGCGAAGCATGTGAGGGCGTGATTAGTGAGGGAGAGATTTTCGCGTGCACCCCAGAGTTCGAACCTTAAGGGGTTTGCCGGAACCCGAGATCCGACATTTGGCGCGCCAGGTACGGGTGCGCCGTAGCTTTCCTTCCGTCGATCCGCGCTTCGCCCCATGGCAGGCGTCTCGCTCCCGGCTCCGACGACTGATATCAATCATGGGGCCAGGGGCTCCGAGCCTTGGCCCCCGCCCTACGGCAGGTGCAGTGGCCGCCAAGTTAGAGCCGGAGATGCCGCCGTGCTACGACAGCGTGGCGGACCCGTCGGCTTTCCTGCTGGCGTACGAGGAGGCTGTCTTTAAGGCCGGGGGCGACGACAAGGTCATGGCCAACTGGCTGCCCATTGCCCTCGCAGGTGCACCGCGCGCCTGGCTGCTCAACCTCCCCGGATCCACGGTGGCATCTTGGGAGGAGCTGCGCGGTCTCTTCATCGCACGCTTCGCGGCACCGGCACCCCACGCAGTTGCGGCCCTCCTCGGTGGCTCGCAGGCGCCACGCTCGGATCGTCACATCAAGCCGTTCCTTCGCCAGATCGGCGTGGCCTCCAAGCGGTCGGGGGTTCCCCCGGGCTAGGTCGCGCCTGAGGCCGACCTTACCTTCGACTCAGCGGACCACCCCATCACCACCGCCGGCTCGGGTATGCTCCCAATGCTTTGCACGTCCACCATCTGCAATGTGGCCGTCACCAAGACCCTCATCGACGGCGGCGCAGGCCTCAACGTGCTTTCCGTGGAGGCCTTCAGCATTCTTCACGTACCGCTCGAGCGGCTCCGCCTCAGCAAGTTGTTCTCAAGAGTTGGCGGCGGCACCGCCCACTCCCTGGGACAGATCCGTCTTCCTGTCACCTTCGGCACGCGCGACAACTACCGCACCGAGCTGGTCGACTTCGACATCGCCCGCATCGGCCTCCCGTAGAACGCCATCCTCGGGTACCCAGCTCTGGCCCAGTTCATGGCAGCAACCCATCCAGCTTACAACCTCATGAAGATGCCGGGGAGCAAGGGCGTCCTCACCGTCAAGGTGGACAGCAAGGAGGCTCTGCTGGCGCTCAAGCTTGCTTTCAAGACCGCCACGGCGGCGCAGCCTAGGGGTGGGCATTCGATAGAAACCGAAAATTCGGTTTATACTGTTCGGTTTATTTTCAAATTCGGTTTACAAAAGGAGAAACCGAAAATAACAATAAAAAACAGATAACCGAAAATTCGGTTAACCGTTTAATTCGGTTCGGTTTCAGTAAAACCGAACATTTACCTTGTTGATTTTAAGTTGCAACGCAGCAGTGATCCAACGCCTCTTGGAACCTCCACCCTTTTATATAACCCAGTATATTATCCCATTGAGAGTACCTAGCCGATGTGGGACTAAAGAAAGTCGCTGCAGACTCCACCAGCGCACAGAAGTACTATTAGCTATTTCGTTTGGGCCATGTAATTTAAGTAGAAGGCCCATGCCCTAGAAGCAAAAGGCTTAGCTCGTATGTGGGGTGTTGTGCTGCCTTGTGCGGCCAGGTACGCGGGCGTGGCCGTGAGGCGAGCGGTGGCGCTTAGCGAGATGCGTGGCGTGCGAGAGATTCGCTTTGTGTTTCGGTTATACTGTTCCATACCGAACCGAGCGATTTTATTTCAGTTATCATAAGTGAAAACCGAATTTTACTGTACCAGCAGCAAAAACCGAAAATATGGTTTTTTCGGTTTCGGTTTTGGTTCGGCATTCAGTTGGTCGGTTTTTATGCCCACCCCTAGCGCAGCCCGCCGGCATGGGTGCCTCCGAGGCCAAGGGAGCCGCGCCAGCCAAGGAGAAGCAGTTGCTCACCCAAGACAAAGCAGAAACCAAGCAGGTGTCGGTCGATGAGGACGGGACCTCGGGAGCCACCTTTACCGTGGGTGCCGACCTCGACCCAGACCAAGAGGAAGAGTTGGTGAAGTTCTTGCACGCAAACAAGGAGATATTCGCGTGGGAACCCAAGCAGCTGGTGGGAGTCCAGAGAGAGGTGATTCGGCATCACTTAAGGGTATGCCCCAACATACGCCCGGTGAAGCAGCAGGCGAGACGACAGTCCGCGGAGAAGCAGGCCTTCATCGTCCAGGAAACCCGCAAGCTGGAGGCGGCGGGTGCCATTCGCGAAGTTCGGTACCCCGAGTGGCTGGCAAACCCCGTTGTTGTGCCGAAGAAAGGTGGGAAGGAGCGCATGTGTGTCGACTTCGCCAACCTCAACAAAGCCTGCCCCCAAGATCCGTTCCCGCTTCCACGCATCGACTAGATCGTCGACTCCACCGCCGAGTGCGATTTGCTGTGCTTCTTGGATGTGTTCTCGGGCTACTACCAGATCAAGATGGCGGTAGAAGATGTGGAGAAGACCACCTTCCTGACCCCGTGTGGGGTGTACTGCTATACTTGCATGCCTTTTGGACTACGCAACGCGGGCGCGACCTTTCAGCGGTTGATGCACATCGCCTTAGGGCGGCAGCTCGGGAGAAACGCGGAGGACTACGTCGACCACATTGTGGTGAAGTCTCGGGAGGCAGGAACCTTGATCCAAGACCTAGAGGAGACTTTCGTGAGCCTACGCCAGGTGAACTTGCACCCAACCCGAAGAAGTGCATGTTTGGTGTCCCTTCCAGCAAACTGCTGGGTTTCCTCGTATCCCACTGGGGGATCGAGGCGAACCCAGAAAAGGTCAAGGCAATCGAAGACATGAGCCCGCCGCAGACCCTCAAGGAGATGCAGAAGCTTACTAGTCGTGTGATGGCGTTGGGCTGCTTTATTTCCAAGATGGGAGAGCGTGCCCTGCCATTCTTCAAGCTGATGAAGAAAAGGGCCCATTTGAGTGGACTCCGGAAGCCGACCAAGCGTTTCAAGACCTCAAGAGATACCTGACCAGCCCGCCAGTGATGGTGGTGCCTCGACCCCTCGAGCCCTTGGTGCTCTACCTATCTGCCACTCCCCACTCCACCAGCGCAGCTCTGGTGGCCCTCGGAGAAGAGCGTCAGGTCAAGGGCACTTCAAGTGGAACCACCGGGCCGGACAGAGCGGCGCGGCACCAAGGCGAAGCTCCAGAAGCAGCGGCTGCTTCGGCAGACCACCAAGTCCCTGAAGCCGAAGACCCCGAAGAGATACCTCAACCCCCGGGAGCCGAGGGTTCTGTCGGCTCTCTCGCCCTCGTCGAGCACCCGGTGTACTTCGTCAGCACAATGCTGCGGGATGCGATGGCACGGTACCCCATGCCTCAGAAGATCCTGCTCGCGCTCCTGGTGGCCTCACGCAAGCTGCGCCACTACTTCCAGGGTCACCCCATCAAGGTCGTCTTATCTTACCCGCTGGAAAGAGTGCTCAGGAGCCCCAATGCTGCCGGGCGAGTCGCTGAATGGAACATCGAGCTGCAAGTGTTTGATTTGGAGTTCAGCACAACCAGGGTCATCAAGGGGGCTGTGCTCGCAGACTTCATGGCTGAATGGACCGACGCCCCAGAGCTCGAGGCAGGCGAGGACTTATCCCTATCTCCAGGAAACGAAGCGCCGGATGGCTGGGTCATGTACTTCGACGGCGCATTCTCACGCCAGGGCGCGGGGGCTGGAGCGGTGCTCATCTCACCCACCCAGGACAAGCTCTACTATGTCGTGCAGCTCTGCTTCCAGCAGGGCGATAAGGTCTCCAACAACATAGCAGAGTACGAAGGCCTCATAGCTGGCCTCAGGGCTGCGGTGACCCTGGGGGTGAGGCGTCTCACCATCAAGGGCGACTCATAGCTCCTCGTCAACTTCTCCAACAAGGTTTATGAGCCAAAGGACGAGCACATGGAGGCATACCTCGAGGAGGTGCAAAAGATGGAGTAGCAGTTCTCAGGTCTGGAGTTACACCATGTGCCCCGCGGCACCAACAAGGAAGCCGACGACATCGCCACAAGAGCATCCAAGCGGCTACCTCAAGAACTTGGCATCTTTGAGGAGCGGCTCTTCAAGCCATCAGCAACGCTACCGCTCTCAAGAACAGCACTGCCTCGTGAGGAGCTCCCTTAACCGCCTATTTCAGGAGCCCTGGCCTGCGGCCCGACCTCGGGAGCGCGCTTGCTCTTGGCGCTCGAACCTCAGGAGGGATGCTGGATCAAGGAATTCAAGGAATACCTGACGCAAGGAACGCTGCCGGAAGATGAGGAGGACATGGAGCGTGTGGCCCGACAAGCCACGACATACTGCATCCGGGACGGTGAGTTATACAGGAAGCGGCCAAATGACTTTTCCCTACGTTGCATCTCCAGGGAGCAAGGAAGAGAGCTGCTAGCCGACATACACGGCGGAGACTGCGGGCACCACTCGTTGTCGTGGACCCTCGTCAGCAAGGTGTTTCGCAGCGGATTCTACTGACCCACGTCACTCAACGATGCGACTGAGCTGGTGAGGAAATGCGAGGCCTGCTAGTTCCACGCCAAGCAGGTTCATCAGCCGTGTCGGGGGTCGGGTGCGACATATGCCAATGGATGGCTTATCATGGTGGGAGCGAGTAGAACGTCACCGGTGCCTGGAAGCGGGATGAGGGGTAGACACGAACGTCGGCGCACTTTACCCAGGTTCGGGGCTCTCCTTGGAGATAACACCCCTAGTCCTGCTCTGCGGGGTCTCCGCATGATCACTAAGGCAATAGTGAGTACAATGGTGCTCCTCGAGCTGTATGCTAGAGGTAGGAGATGGCAAGGCTAGCTCTCTCCTTTCTCTATGGGTCGGTCTAGTTCTAACCGGTTGGGAACCCCGATGTCTTGAGAGGTTCTGGGTCTCGGGTTAGCCTACCCGTGGCCCATTACTCCGATAGTAGTCCCCGAAGCTGGTGAGGCGCCACGGCTGAGCAGCCGAGGAGCCTCGGCAGTTTCTTTCTCCAAGTGCTTAAGGTGGAGCTTCTTCCGACTTCCGCCGGGCCGACTGGCTGGAGTCGGCCTCGTCCAGCCTGAGTTATCCAAACTTCGAACGCGGCGGCGGGAACCAAGTGGCGTGCTAGCTAAGCCTCTGGGCCACCGCCCGTTGTGGGCATGTCACGTGGCGCCGAGTGGCCGGGCCAGTCTGCCAACCCACGCTCGCGATGGGACACGCCTGCTAGCGGGGCCCGCCACTACCATGCCTCGGCAGGCGAGTGGATCCGCTGCAGCCGAGGTGGGCGATTGAGTTTCCCGCGGAGTTACTGCGCGCAGTAACTCACGCGATAAACGTGGGGGCGTGGGGTCGTGGGCGTAGTAAATCCCACGATCGCCCCCTCGGCTTCGCAGCCCGTAGGCCTATAAGTAGGGGGAGGAGGGGGAGCGTCCCTCCTCCCCATTCTTTCATCCTTCTTCTTCCTCTTGCCGTAGCGCCTCCAAGCCACGTTGAGCGCTGCGGTTGTTCGTCTCCGATGAGCTCATCCTCCAATCCCACGCCCCCCATGGCACGCACCAGAGCATGGGACGGCTCCGAAGTTCACGACGACAACATCGACTTCCTCCGCCAGACGCGGCGGCTGCCCAGCAAAGATTACGTGAAGGTCCACCTCACACTAAAGAGGGAGATCTCACCGGCGCCGGAGGAGGGCGAGCGGGTCGTCTTCCGCTCACACTACCTGCGCGGCCTCGGCCTGCCGGCGAGCAACTTCTTCCCGTCCTTCCTCGAATTCTACGGTCTTCAGCCGCACCACCTCACCCCGAACACGGTGGTGCTGCTGTCCGCCTTCATCACCTTGTGCGAAGGCTTCCTCGGCGTCCTCCCCACCATCGAGCTTTGGGGGGAGTTCTTCTACATCAAGCTCGGCACCCTCGTTGCAGGCGTGCCGACTCAATGCGGCGCGTTCATCGCAGTGTGGAGGCCGGCGGCCGAAAATCCGTTCCCTCCCATCTCGCTGATTAAGTCGGTGAAGATGTGACGTGAAGAGCGTCTTCCCGGAGGGTGACTGGGTCAACTTGCCAGCTTACGAAGCCGGCCCGCCAGCTGGGAGGCAGCCCAACTGGTCGTACCGGGCCAAGACGCTGTCGCCTTCTAGAGCCGCCGCCATCGTGCGGCTCCGAGTGCTGACACAGTCGGAGGGCCTGGCCGGGCCCGACTTGCTATCCGCCTTCGTGGTGCGCTGGGTGCTCCCACTCCAGAGCCGCCCTCACATGATCTGCCAAATGAGCGGGCATCGGCACCCAAGCCGGCTATGAACCAAGGAGATGCCTCACGCAGAGGTAGCTCACATGGTGAACTATCTTGCGAACTGCGAGCTCACGGAGGAGTGGCGGTTTGGCAAGGAGCCATATTCACGCGCCGACCCCCCGCCTATGGTAAGTCATCTTTCTTTTTCTCTATCCTTTTTGTTGCCGAGATCGGCCTGTCCGACCTGACCAATCGGCCTTTGAACAGAGCCCCCTCCTCCAGCCGGCAGCTGGCGCCGCGGGGCCGGAGCGCCAATTCCTCCCCGACCGAGCGGCGAGCGATGTCGACGACCCTGACTTGGGGGCGGCGGCCTTGGAGGATGACGCCGAGGGAGGAGGCGGCAAAGCAGGCGGCTCGAGGCTCGGAGCCAGCCTCGAGGACTGGCCCGATGACGATGTGGGGGAAGTCGCCCCGCGCCACCAGCCAGGTTCCGGCCAGTCGGGCACGAGCTCGTCTGCCGCGCCGGACGCCCAAAGTGGCGCGAAGAAACGCAGGGCCGCCCCGAGCTTGTTCGGCAGCCAGCCAAAGAAGCCCAAGGGCTCGGCCGCGGCAACCAAGCGGGATGAAGCGGCCGCGAAGGCCATCCGCTTCCGCAAGGCGGTGAAGGAGCCGCAGCTGGTTTCTGCGTAAGTACTGCCTTCCTCTCGCACCTTCATTTTTTCCTTGTTGATTCTGTCTGAGTTTATTTACTTTGTTTCCTTCGATCTAGAGCTCCGCTTTCTCTTGAGAAGTCGGCCGCCGCCTCCATCGTGGGGTCGGCGGAGACTTCCTCCACCACTCGACGGATCGATCCGGCCGCTGACCTCAGGGAGGCGACGGAGCGAAACGCGCGGGAAGCGCGCGAGGAACAGGAAGCCGCCCACCTGGAGAAGGCGGAAGCGGAGAAGGCGGAGGCCGCCGCCCTGAAGAACTGGCGGAGGCCGAGGCAGCCGACGCGGCTTGAACTAAGCACATGCTTTGGGTCCTTAGCCATTTTTCATGTGGGCACCCTTTCTGCCTTACTCCTGCCCACCAGACAGTCGCCCTGCGAGCTGCGGCTTTGGCAGGAGACAGCTTAAGTGCCAACACATTACTTGTCCGGCTGCAGGAAGCATTTCATAGTGCAAGGCGGCAAGTCCCCGGGCCGACTAGTCGGACCTGGTGCCAAGCGGCATAAAGAAAATGACACATTCATAGGCATAATTCTTATCATATAGATAAAAGAGGGCAGTCCCCGAGCTCTTCTCGGGGGACCCGGAGTCTTCGTACTTTAATGCAAAAGGTAGCGTGGTACATACTGCATCAACTGTAAAATCTTCGGAGGAGATTTGCATTCCATGGCCGCTCCGTCTCCTTGCCGGAGTCATCCCTCTTGCGCGCTCGAGGCTTCTGAGCGTCGATCGGGTAGTAGGAGTCGTTGCCCAACACTTTCTGATGATGAAGGGGCCTCCCCAAGGCGCTGAGAGCTTGTGCTGGCCGGCTATTCGCAGGATCAACCGAAGCACAAGGTCTCCCTCTTGGAAAGATCTCGGCTTGACCTTCCGGTTATAGTATCGGCGCAGGCTCTACTGGTAGATGCTGGACCGGCTGAGTGCCAACAGCCAGCCCTCTTCCAGCAGATCGACGTCGTCTTGACGTGCTTCTTCTGCCTCCTCTTCATTGTACATGGTGACTCGAGGGGAGTCCAATTCTATGTCCGTTGGGATGACGGCTTCGGCACCGTAGACGACGAAGAAGGGCGTGAAGCCGGTTGACTTGTTTGGAGTTGTGCGCAGGCTCCAGAGCACGGTCGGCAGCTCATCGAGCCAACAGCCGGCCGAGCACTCCAGAGGCTCGACCAGTCAGGGCTTGATGCCAGACAAGATGAGGCCGTTCGCTTCCTCTACTTGGCCGTTTGATTGCGGATGGGCAATGGACGCTAAGTCCAGTCGGATGCCCTGCGTCGCGCAGAAACGGGCCAAGGCACCTTTGGCAAAGTTCGTGCCATTGTCGGTGATGATGCTGTGTGGTATGCCATACCGGATGGTGATGTCGGAGATGAAGGTCACAGCAGTCGGACCATTCAGCTTCTTGATTGGTTTTGCTTCTTTCCACTTGGTGAACTTGTCCACCGCAACAAGCAGATGAGTCATGCCACCTCACGCTGTTTTGAAAGGTCCCACCATGTCCAGGCCCCAGACAGCAAAGGGCCAGGCAATGGGGATAGTCTTGAGTGCAGAAGCTGGCTGATGTGGCTTGGAGCGGAACTTCTGGCACCCTTTGCATTTCTGGACCAAGTCTTTGGCGTCTTCTAAGGCAGTCGGCCAGAAAACTGTGGCAAAAAGCTTTGGCCACTAGTGCTCTTGAAGCCGCGTGGTGACCACACTCGCCTTGATGGATATCTTTGAGGACTGCTTGGCCTTGCTCTGGCTCTACGCTGCGCTGGTAGACACCAGTGACACTGCACCTCACAAGCTCTCTGTTGACTATAGTGTATGCTGCCGCCCGGCGTTGCACTTGCCGGGCCGAGATCTCATCAGTCGGCAGCTCTTTGTTTACCAGGAAGTTGAGGATGGGATGGGCCCATGAAGGTGCTGCAATTTCTTCGACTGCCAGGGCTGCAACATGCATGAGGGCGGTTGGGCCGGGAGGCGGCGGTTTGGAGTCGGCTACCGCTTGCTGGGTCCATGAAGTCCCCGGGCCAACTGCTGCAGTCCCCGGGCCGGGTTCTGAAGTCCCCGGGCTGACCGTTGCAGTTCCCGGGCCGGGTTCTGAAGTCCCCGGGCCGGGTGCGACTGTCGCGGCTCCCGGGCTGCCTGCCGGAATACCCGTGCCGGCTGCTGGAGCTCTCAAGTCGGATCCGACTGCTTCAGGAGGGCCGGCACGAAGATGGAATCCGACACTGGCGATGGCTTGACAGACGGCTTGAGGAGGCGTTGTAGGGCGACGCCGGTTGGTATTGCTTGACGGGTGGAGCCGATTCGTGCCAAGGCATCTGCTTGTTCATTGTCATTCCTTGGCACATGGAGAAACTCGCATCCTTCAAAGTATCCACTGAGTTGCTGTACGAGGAAGCGGTAGCTCGCCATGTTTGCATCTTTGGCGTCCCAGTCGCCCGACGACTGCTGGACCACCAAGTCAGAGTCACCATATCCCAGGATCCAGCGAATGCCGAGTTCCTTGGCAAGCCGGAGCCCGTGAATGAGTGCCTCGTATTCAGCGACGTTGTTGGAGGCGGCAAAGTGAATTTGCAGCACATATCTGAGCTTGTCGCCTTTGGGAGAGGTGAGGACGATGCCGGCTCCTAAACCGGTGCACATCTTGGAACCATCAAAGTGCATCCGCCAATGGGTGGAGTCTGGCGGTGGCGGCAGGTACTGGGTCTCGGCCCAATCGACGAGGAAGTCGGCCAGTGCTTGTGACTTGATGGCGGTGCGAGGCTGGTAGTAGATGGTGTAGGGGGGCAAATCTATGGCCCATTTGGCCACTCGGCCTGAAGCATCTCGGCTTCCAATGATCTCGACTAGTGGCGTTGTGCAGACAACAGTGATCGGATGCTCTTGAAAATACAGCTTCAATTTCTTGGCGGCGAAGTGCACGCCGTAGCACATCTTCTGATAGTGGGGGTAGTTTTGCTTGGAGGCTGACAGTACTTCACTCAGGTAATACACCGGTCTCTGGACTGGTAGTGCCTTGCCTTCCTCCTTGCGTTCTACCACTATGACTGTGCTGACCACTCGGCTGGTGGCGGCGATGTAGAGGAGCATGTGCTCCTTAGGAGTCGGAGCCGCCAGGACAGGTGGAGTAGTCAACATGTTCTTGAGTTGGAGAAAAGCTTCGTCTACCTTGTCGTTCCACTCGAAAAAAGTGGTCTTCTTCATGAGCTGGTACAGGGGAAGATCCTTCTCGCCCAGCACACTAATGAAGCGGCTGATGGATGCCAAGCAGCCAGTGAACTTTTGCACGTCGAGCAGTCGGGTGGGTACTTCCATCCTCTCGATGGCCTTGATCTTCACAGGATTGCACTCTATGCCGCGCTCTGAGACCAGGAAGCCAAGAAGCTGGCCGGCTGGTACTCCAAAGACGCATTTCTCTGGGTTGAGCTTGATTTGAAATCGGCGCAAGTTCTCAAAGGTCTCCTTGAGGTCTTCTAGCAGCGTTCCACGCTTCTCCGTCTTCACCACAACATCGTCCACATAAACGTGGGCGTTCCTGCCGAGTTGCTTGAGGAGGCACTTCTGCATGCAACGTGGAAACGTGGTGCCGGCATTCCTCAAGCCGAACGTCATGGTGAAGTAGTAGAAGGCTCCAAATGGTGTGATGAAGGCGGTCTTCAGCCTGTCGGCCGGGTTCAGCTTGATCTGGTGATACCCTGAGTATGCGTCCAAAAAACTTAACAGCTCACATCCGGCTGTGGAGTCTATCACTTGGTCAATTCTTGGCAAAGAAAATGGGTCCTTGGGGCAGGCTTTGTTGAAGCTGGTGTAATCAATACACATGCACCACTGCTTGTTTTTCTTCAGCACAAGGACTGGGTTGGCCAGCCATTCGGGAAAGAACACTTCCATGATGAAGCCGGCTGCCAGCAGCCGGGCTATCTCTTCTCCAACGACTCTTCTCTTCTCTTCTGACAGGCGGCGCAAGGGCTGCCTGACTGGCTTGGCATCAGATCGGACATGTAACTTGTGCTCGGCGAAATCTGTCGGAACACCCAGCATGTCTTTAGGTGACCATGCAAAGATGTCCCGATTCTCACGGAGGAAATCGACGAGCTCGCCTTCCTATTTGCTGTCAAGGTTTGCACCTATGACAGCGTACCTCTCCGGGTGCTCTGGGTCCAAGGTTATCTTCTTTGTCTCTTTGGCCGGCTTGAACGAGCCCTCGGCTTCCGACTCCTTGGGGTTGGGTGACATCTCCGGCTGCTTGCCTGCCATCGCCACAACTCGGTCAAGGAGCCGCTTCTCGGCCGCGATCACAAAGGACTCAGCCAGCCGGCTGCTATCTGCTGCGCAAGCAGACGACTTCTTGTAATCCCCTGCTATGGTTAGAATTCCCTTGGAACTCGGCATCTTCATCTTGAGGTAAGCACAGTGGGTGACCGCCATGAACTTGGCCAGAGCAGGCCGACCAAGCAGTGCATGGTATGGGCTCTCAAGGTCCACCACCTCAAACCAGACTGGTTCTCGGCGGAAGTGATATTTGTCTCCAAAGAGGACGTCTATCTGGATCTTGCCGATTGGTGAGCAGGAAAGGCCAGGAACTATGCCATGGAATACGGTCCGGCTAGGCTGAAGCTGCCTTTGTTTGATTCCTAACTTCTCCATGGTATCCTTGTACAGGATGTTGATGCTGCTGTCGCCATCTATCAGAACTCGGGAAAAGCGAGCAGCTCGCCTATCTGTGGCAAAGGTGGCATCCAGAACCAGGGCATAAGAGCTGGGATTGGGCATTACTTCCAGGTGGTCGGCTCTGCTCCAGCTGGTGGGCTTCTCAGACTAGTGCATGAACTCGGGGGGTCTCTGATGCCACCGCATCCACTGCTTGCTGTCGCTGCCGTCTGCTGTGCTTGTCGTCGGCCACGCTGGTGAACATGACATAAGCTCCGTGCTCTTCAGGATACTCGTCTTGTATGGCTCCGACTGGTCGAACCACGGGCTGCTGGGGGGGAGGAGGAGGCGGCTGCCCAGCAGGCGGAGGAGGCAGAAGGCCATCACCCTTGGCGATGCTGGTGAACCAATGGCACTTCCGAGTGGTGTGGTTGGACGGCTTCGCGCCACTATGGAACTTGCAGGGCGCATCAAGAGTCTGCTCATACGAGAAAGCAGGCAGCCAATTGGACTTGCCGCCCTTCTGGCGCTTGGATGGAGGCTTGATGACCCACAAGTATAGGGGATCTATCGTAGTCCTTTCGATAAGTAAGAGTGTCGAACCCAACAAGGAGCAGAAGGAAATGATAAGCAGTTTTCAGCAAGGTATTCTCTGCAAGCACTGAAATAATAGGTAAAAGATAGTTTCGTGATAGGATAATTTGTAACGAGCAACAAGTAACAAAAGTAAATAAAGTGCAGCAAGGTGGCCCAATCCTTTTTGTAGCAAAGGACATGCCTGGACAAACTCTTATATAGAGGAAAGCGCTCCCGAGGACACATGGGAATTATCGTCAAGCTAGTTTTCATCACGTTCGTATGATTCGCGTTCGGTACTTTGATAATTTGATATGTGGGTGGACTGGTGCTTGGGTGCTGCCCTTACTTGGACAAGAATCCCACTTATGATTAACCTCTATTGTAAGCATCCGCAACTACAACAAAAGTATTAAGGTAAACCTAACCATAGCATGAAACATATGGATCCAAATCAGCCCCTTACGAAGCAACGCATAAACTAGGGTTTAAGCTTCTGTCACTCTAGCAACCCATCTTCTACTTATTACTTCCCAATGCCTTCCTCTAGGCCCAAATAATGGTGAAGTGTTATGTAGTCGACGTTCACATAACACCACTAGAGGATAAACAACATACATCTCATCAAAATATTGAACGAATACCAAATTCACATGACTACTAATAGCAAGACTTCTCCCATGTCCTCAGGAACAAATGTAACTACTCACAAAGCATATTCATGTTCATAATCAGAGGGGTATTAATATGCATAAAGGATCTGAACATATGATCTTCCACCAGATAAACCAACTAGCATCAACTACAAGGAGTAATCAACACTACTAGCAACCTACAGGTACCAATCCCAGACATGGAGACAAGAATTGGATGCAAGAGATGAACTAGGGTTTGAGAGGAGATGGTGCTGGTGAAGATGTTGATGGAGATTGCCCTCTCCCGATGAGAGGAGCGTTGGTGATGACGATGGCGATGATTTCCCCCTCCCGGAGGGAAGTGTCCCCGGCAGAACAGCTCTGCCGGAGCCCTAGATTGGTTCCGCCAAGGTTCCGCCTCGTGGCGGCGGAGTCTCGTCCCGAAAGCTTGCTTATGATTTTTCTTCGGACGAAAGACTTCATATACCAGAAGATGGGCACCGGAGGGCCAACAGGGGGCGCACGAGGCAGGGGGGGCGCGCCCTGGGGGTAGGGCGCGCCCCCACCCTCGTGGCCAGGTGGGGCCCCCCTGACGTACTTCTTCCGCTCAATATTTTTTATTATTTCCAAAAATAACTTTCGTGGAGTTTCAGGACTTTTGGAGTTGTGCAGAATAGGTCTCTAATATTTGCTCCTTTTCCAGCCCAGAATTCCAGCTGCCGGCATTCTCCCTCCTTATGTGAACCTTGTAAAATAAGAGAGAATAGGCATAAGTATTGTGACATAATGTGTAATAACAGCCCATAATGCAATAAATATCGATATAAAAGCATGATGCAAAATGGACGTATCAACTCCCCCAAGCTTAGACCTCGCTTGTCCTCAAGCGGAAGCCGATAACGATAAATATGTCCACATGTTTAGAGGTAGAGGTGTCGATAAAATAAAATACGGACATGAGGGCATCATGATTATTCTCATAACAGCAACATATATGGATATTGTCATATGATTTCTTATGCTCAAGTAATAATCTATTCACAATGCAAAGTATGAATCAGTAACCTTATTGAGAACCAACAAACTATAATCTCAGTCATTGAAGCAATTGCAATTTATCATAACATCAGAAAGAGTCTATGTCGGAGCTTTCTAGCAAGTCCACATACTCAACTATCATTTAGTCTTTCATAATTGCTAACACTCACGCAATACTTGTGGTTACGGAGTTTCAACCGGACAAGAGAAAGATAGGGGCTTATAGCTTCGCCTCCCAACCTTTTACCTCAGGGGTAATGTCAACAATAATAACTCAAGCTAACCCACATCCAATTAGATATATGTATCAGGATCTTTCCAACATCCTGTGCTTGCCAAAGGATAAAATATAAAAAGGAAAGGTGAAGATCACCATGACTCTTGCATAAGGTAGAAGATAATAGTAAAAAATAGGCCCTTCGCAGAGGGAAGCAGAGGTTGCCATGCGCTTTCAGGGTTGGATGCACAAAATCTTAATGCGAAAGAACGTCACTTTATATTGCCACTTGTGATATGAACCTTTATTATGCAGTCCGTCGCTTTTACTTCTTCCACATCACAAGATCGTATAAAACTTATTTCCTCCACACCAATAAATCATACATATTTAGAGAGCAATTTTTATTGCTTGCACCGATGACAACTTACTTGAAGGATCTTACTCAATCCATAGGTAGATATGGTGGACTCTCATGGCAAAACTGGTTTAAGGGTTTTGGGAAGCACAAGTAGTATATCTACTTGGTGCAAAGAATTTGGCTAGCATGAGGGGGGAAGGCAAGCTCAACATGTTGGAAGATCCATGACAATATACTTTATCTCAGATATAAGAAAACATAACTCATTACGTTGTCTTCCTTGTCCAACATCAACTCTTTAGCATGTCATATTTTAATGAGTGCTCCCAATCATAAAAGATGTCCAAGATAGTATATTTATATGTGAAACCTCTCTTTCTTTATTACTTCCTATTAATTGCAACGATGACCAAAGCTATCTTTGTCAACTCTCAACATTTTATAATCATCATACTCTTTCTATGTGAAGTCATTACTCTCAATAAGATCAATATGATATTTTTATTCCTTTTTATTCTTTTCTCTTTTCTTTTATTCACTCAAGATCATGGCAAAATAATCAAGCCCTTGACTCAACATTAATCTTTATTATATATAGCTCACGGACTCGATTACATATAGAGATCATAAAGCGAAACTCAAAACTAGATCATACCAAAACTTTATTCTACTAGATCAAGATACTACTAAAAGGACCGAACTAAGAAAAACGGTAAAGATAGGAGTGTGATGGTGATACGATACCGGGGCACCTCCCCCAAGCTTGGCAGTTGCCAAGGGGAGTGCCCATACCCATGTGATTATGTCTCCTTTGCTGGTGAAGGGATTGTTGATGATGTAGGCTTGTCGTCCATCTTCCAAGGCATAGGCTCACCATCATAGAAGGATGATCGAGTCTCCGGGATCCTTAATTCTGCAGCCAAACTCATCCTTTTGAATCTATATTCATACTCACAGTTTTGGTTTTGCAGGTCATAGATTTGAGCTTGGAGGTGCTCGATTTTCTCGTGGAGCTTGAAGATGGCCTCTCCAATGTCCTTGGCATCCAGCTTGTGGTTGTTGGTGAACTCCGTGATCATTATGTGATTGGAGTCAAGTCCACGCTCCACCATCTCCTGACACTTGAAAACTTGTTGCTCCATTGCTTCAGGCCTTGTCTCCACGCTTCCGGTCCTCCGTGGTCCCTCAACATCGCGGATGTGCAGCAACCCATCACACATCTCAATAGTTTGGGGGTGTTGCAGCACCTCCGCGGGGTAGGGGTTGATGACCTTCTCGAAGAACTTGTCCTTGGGGGCGCTTGGAGACGTCATGATGATCTAGATCTGTCAGAGAAACAGCTCGGAACGAAAACAGAGGATAATTGCGTGATACAGGAGTCAAAACCTTCGGGAGATTATATAATGAATTTTTACCGACCAAAATACGCATCGTGCAAGAAAATGGAGTCCGGAAAGCGCACGAGGTGCCCACGAGGTAGGGGGGCGCGCCCAGTAGGGTAGGGCGCGCCCTCCACCCTCGTGGAGGCCTCGTGTCCTTCCCGGACTGCTTCTTATTTTTCTATTTTTCTAAATATTCAAAAACAGAGAAATATTGTCATAAAAACTGTTTTGGATTAGGTTTACTTACCGTACCACATACCTATTCCTTTTCGGAGTCTGGAACGTTTCGGAAAGTGTCCCTTATGTATTCCTCTGGGGTTACGGTTTCAATAACATTGGTTTCAACATTTATAGGATTACTTGAGATATAATGTTTGACTCTTTGACCGTTTGCCACCTTAGGATTTGTGCCTTCGAAGTTGTTGATTTTTATGGCACCGGAACGATAGACCTCCTTGATAACGTAAGGGCCTCCCCATTTAGAGAGAAGTTTTCCTGCAAAAAATCTTAAACGAGAGTTGTATAGCAATACATAATCACCTACATTAAACTCACGCTTTTGTATTCTTTTGTCATGCCATCCTTTAACCTTTTCTTTAAACAACTTGGCATTTTCATAGGCTTGGGTTCTCCATTCATCAAGCGAGCTAATATCAAATAACCTCTTCTCACCAGCAAGTTTGAAATCATAATTGAGCTATTAATAGCCCAATAAGCCTTATGTTCTAATTCAAGAGGTAAGTGACATGCTTTTCCATAAACCATTTTATACGGAGACATACCCATAGGATTTTTATATGCAGTTCTATAGGCCCATAATGCATTATCAAGTTTCTTGGACCAATTCTTTCTAGATCTATTAACGGTCTTTTGCAAAATTAATTTGAGTTCTCTATTACTCAGTTCTACTTGACCACTAGACTGCGGGTGATAAGGAGACGCAATTCTATGATTAACATCATACTTAGCGAGCATTTTACGGAAAGCACCATGAAAAAATGTGAACCACCATCAGTCATTAAATATCTAGGGACTCCAAACCTCGGAAAAATAACTTCTTTAAGCATTTTAATAGTGTTATGATCAGCACTACTAGTTGGAATAGCTTCTACCCACTTAGTAACGTAATCAACAACAACTAAAATATGTGTATATCCATTAGATGCAGGAAAAGGTCCCATATAGTCAAAGCCCCAAACATCAAATGGTTCAATAACAAGTGAATAATTCATAGGCATTTCTTGACAGCTACTAATATTACCAATTCTTTGACATTCATCACAAGACAAGACAAACTTACGGGCATCCTTGAAGAGAGTAGGCCAATAAAAACCGGATTGCAATACCTTATGTGCAGTTCTATCTCCAGCGTGGTGTCCTCCATAAGCTTCGGAGTGACACTTGCGTAGGATCTGTTCCTGTTCATGCTCAGGTACACAACGTCTAATAACACCATCTACTCCTTCTTTATAAAGATGTGGGTCATCCCAGAAGTAATGTCTTAAATCATAGAAAAACTTTTTCTTTTGCCGGTATGTGAAACTAGGTGGTATGAATTTAGCAACGATGTAATTAGCATAATCAGCATACCATGGAGTAGTACGAGAAGTATTTATGACATTTAATTGCTCATCAGGAAAGCTATCATCAATAGGTAGTGGGTCATCAAGAACATTTTCTAACCTAGACAAATTGTCTGCAACGGGGTTCTCAGCTCCCTTTCTATCAATAATATGCAAATCAAATTCTTGTAGCAAGAGAACCCATCTAATAAGTCTAGGTTTAGCATCTTTCTTTTCCATAAGATATTTAATAGCAGCATGAGCAGTGTGAATAGTTACTTTAGAATCAACAATATAAGGTCCGAACTTATCACATGCAAATACAACTGCCAAGAATTCTTTTTCAGTAGTGGCATAATTTCTTTGAGAATTGTCTAGAGTTTTGCTAGCATATTGGATAACGTTTAATTTCTCATCAACTCTTTGCCCTAGAACAGCACCTACAGCATAATCACTAGCATCACACATAATTTCAAAGGGTAAATTCCAATCAGGTGGCTGAACAATAGGTGCAGAGATCAATGCTTTCTTAAGTATTTCCAATGCTTCTACACAGTCATCATCAAAGACAAATAGTATATCTTTTTGTAATAAATTAGTCAGAGGCCGAGAAATTTTTGAGAAGTCCTTAATGAACCTCCTATAAAAACCGGCGTGACCAAGGAAACTTCTTATACCTTTGATGTCCTTGGGACATGGCATCTTTTCAATAGCATCAACCTTGGCTTTATCAACTTCAATACCTCTTTCAGAAACCTTATGCCCCAAGACAATACCTTCATTAACCATAAAGTGGCACTTTTCCCAATTCAATACAAGATTAGTTTCTTCACATCTCTGCAAAACTCGATCAAGGTTGCTCAAGCAATCATCAAAAGAGGATCCATAAACGGAGAAGTCGTCCATGAAAACCTCACAAATCTTTTCACAAAAGTCAGAGAATATAGCCATCATGCATCTTTGAAAGGTAGCAGGTGCATTACATAAACCAAAAGGCATACGTCTATAAGCAAAAGTACCAAAAGGGCAAGTAAAAGTAGTCTTTGATTGATCATTGGCTGACACAGGTATTTGAGAGAAACCAGAATAACCATCTAGAAAGCAAAAATGTGTATGTTTAGATAATCTTTCTAGCATTTGATCGATAAAAGGTAAGGGGTAATGATCCTTTTTAGTAGCTTTATTTAATTTGCGGAAATCAATTACCATCCTATAACCTGTAATAATTCTTTGCGGAATCAATTCATCTTTATCATTAGGTACGACAGTAATACCTCCCTTCTTAGGGACACAATGGACAGGACTTACCCACTGACTATCAGCAACGGGATAAATTATACCTGCCTCAAGGAGCTTTAGTATTTCCTTTCTTACCACTTCTTTCATTTTAGGATTCAGCCGTCGTTGATGATCACGAACTGGTTTGGCATCGTCCTCCAAATTTATTTTATGTTGACATAGAGTGGGACTAATGCCCTTAAGATCATCAAGAGTATATCCAATAGCAGCACGGTGCTTCCTCAGAGTTTTCAATAATCTCTCTTCTTCATGCTCTGAAAGGTTAGCACTAATAATAATAGGATATATCTTTTTCTCATCTAGATAAGCATATTTAAGAGTATCAGGCAATGGTTTAAGCTCAAACACGGGATCACCCTTGGGTGGAGGAGGATCCCCTAGGATTTCAACAGGCAAATTGTGTTTCAGGATAGGTTCCTGTTTAAACAATAGTTCATCTATTTCCCTTCTTTCATTCATAAACATATCATTTTCATGGTCTAGCAAATATTGTTCTAAAGGATCACTAGGAGGTACGGCAATAGAAGCAAGACCAATAATTTCATCCTTACTAGGCAATTCTTCTTCACGGTGATGTCTACTAAATTTAGAGAAATTAAAATCATGAGACATATCACCCAAGCCTATAGTAACAACATCCTTTTCGCAGTCTATCCTAGCATTAACTGTGTTCAAGAAGGGTCTACCAAAAATAATGGGACAAAAGCTATCTTGTGGGGAACCAAGAACAAGAAAATCAGCAGGATATTTAGTTTTCCAACACAAGACTTCAACATCTCTTACAATTCCCATTGGTGAAATAGTATCTCTATTGGCAAGTTTAATTGTGACAACAATATCTTCTATCTCAGCAGGTGCAATATCATGCATAATTTCTTTGTATAAGTCATAGGTATTGCACTAATACTAGCACACATATCACACAAGCCATGATAACAATGATCTTCTATTTTAGCAGAAATAACAGGCATGCCTACCACAGGTCTATGTTTATCTTTAGCACAAGGTTTGGCAATTCTAGCAGTTTCACCGCAGAAATAAATAGCATGCCCATCAATATTATCAGCCAAGAGATCTTTAACAATAGCAATATTAGGTTCAACTTTAACTTGCTCAGGAGGTGTATAAGTTCTAAAATTGCTTTTACGAACCACAGTTGAAGCTTTAGCATGGTCCTTTATCCTAACAGGGAAAGGTGGTTTCTCAACATAAGAAGTAGGAACAATAGGATCATTATAAGTGATAGTCTTTTCTTCAACTTTAATAGGTGCAACTACTTTTACTTCTATGGGAGGATGATGTTTAAACCACTTCTCCTTAGGGAGATCAACATAAGCAGCAAAAGATTCACAGAAAGAGGCTACTATCTTAGAGTCAAGTCCATATTTAGTGCTAAACTTACGGAAAACATCGGTATCCATAAACGATTTAACACAATCAAACTTAGGTGTCATACCTGACTCCTTACCTTCGTCGAGATCCCAATCTTCAGAGTTGCGTTTAATTCTATCCAATAAATCCCATTTGAATTCAATAGTCTTCATCATAAAAGAGCCAGCACAAGAAGTATCGAGCATGGTGCGATTGTTTTCAGAAAGCCGAGCATAAAAACTTTGAATAATTATTTCTCTTGGAAGCTCATGATTGGGGCATGAATATAACATTGATTTAAGCCTCCCCCAAGCTTGAGCGATGCTTTCTCCTTCGCGAGGCCAAAAATTATATATATAATTGCGATCACGATGAACAAGATGCATAGGATAAAATTTCTGATGAAATTCCAATTTCAATCGTTTGTAGTTCCATGATCCCGTATCATCACATAGCCTATACCATGTCGATGCATCTCCCTTCAAAGATAAAGGGAAGACCTTCTTCTTAATAACATCACCGGGTATACCTGCAAGCTTAAATAATCCACAAACTTCATCCACATAGATTAGGTGCTCATCAGGATGCTTTGTTCCGTCTCCTGCAAAAGGATTAGCTAGCAGTTTTTCTAACATACCCGAAGGAATCTCAAAGTGGACATCTTCATTTTCAGTAGGTTCAGTAGGTTGAGGAGCAACTCTTTGCTCTACTGGTCGGGGTGAAGATACCCCGAACAAGCCCCTCAGAGGATTACTTTCCATAGTAACAAGTGACAGTAAATTTCAGCACACTATATAAATTTTTCCTTACCAAATTCCACCTACCAGACGCGCTTCACTCCCCGGCAACGGCGCCAGAAAAGAGTCTTGATGACCCAAAAGTATAGGGGATCTATCGTAGTCCTTTCGATAAGTAAGAGTGTCGAACCCAACGAGGAGTAGAAGGAAATGATAAGCGGTTTTCAGCAAGGTATTCTCTGCAAGCACTGAAATAATAGGTAACAGATAGTTTTGTGATAGGATAATTTGTAACGAGCAACAAGTAACAAAAGTAAATAAAGTGCAGCAAGGTGGCCCAATCCTTTTTGTAGCAAAGGACAAGCCTGGACAAACTCTTATATAGGGAAAAGCGCTCCCGAGGACACATGGGAATTATCGTCAAGCTAGTTTTCATCACGTTCATATGATTCGCGTTCGGTACTTTGATAATTTGATATGTGGGTGGACCGGTGCTTGGGTGCTGCCTTACTTGGACAAGCATCCCACTTATGATTAACCTCTATTGCAAGCATCCGCAACTACAACAAAAGTATTAAGGTAAACCTAACCATAGCATGAAACATATGGATCCAAATCAGCCCCTTACGAAGCAACGCATAAACTAGGGTTTAAGCTTCTGTCACTCTAGCAACCCATCATCTACTTATTACTTCCCAATGCCTTCCTCTAGGCCCAAATAATGGTGAAGTGTTATGTAGTCGACGTTCACATAACACCACTAGAGGATAAACAACATACATCTCATCAAAATATCGAACGAATAGCAAATTCACATGACTACTAATAGCAAGACTTCTCCCATGTCCTCAGGAACAAACGTAACTACTCACAAAGCATATTCATGTTCATAATCAGAGGGGTATTAATATGCATAAAGGATCTGAACATATGATCTTCCACCAGATAAACCAACTAGCATCAACTACAAGGAGTAATCAACACTACTAGCAACCTACAGGTACCAATCCCAGACTTGGAGACAAGAATTGGATACAAGAGATGAACTAGGGTTTGAGAGGAGATGGTGCTGGTGAAGATGTTGATGGAGATTGCCCTCTCCCGATGAGAGGAGCGTTGGTGATGACGATGGCGATGATTTCCCCCTCCCGGAGGGAAGTGTCCCCGGCAGAACAGCTCTGCCGGAGCCCTAGATTGGTTCCGCCAAGGTTCCGCCTCGTGGCGGCGGAGTCTCGTCCCGAAAGCTTGCTTATGATTTTTCTTCGGACGAAAGACTTCATATACCAGAAGATGGGCACCGGAGGGCCAACAGGGGGCCCACGAGGCAGGGGGGCGCGCCCTGGGGGTAGGGCGCGCCCCCACCCTCGTGGCCAGGTGGGGCCCCCACTGACGTACTTCTTCCGCTCAATATTTTTTATTATTTCCAAAAATAACTTTCGTGGAGTTTCAGGACTTTTGGAGTTGTGCAGAATAGGTCTCTAATATTTGCTCCTTTTCCAGCCCAGAATTCCAGCTGCCGGCATTCTCCCTCCTTATGTAAACCTTGTAAAATAAGAGAGAATAGGCATAAGTATTGTGACATAACGTGTAATAACAGCCCATAATGCAATAAATATCGATATAAAAGCATGATGCAAAATGGACGTATCAACTCCCCCAAGCTTAGACCTCGCTTGTCCTCAAGCGGAAGCCGATAACGATAAATATGTCCACATGTTTAGAGGTAGAGGTGTCGATAAAATAAAATACGGACATGAGGGCATCATGATTATTCTCATAACAGCAACATATATGGATATTGTCATATGATTTCTTATGCTCAAGTAATAATCTATTCACAATGCAAAGTATGAATCAGTAACCTTATTGAGAACCAACAAACTATAATCTCAGTCATTGAAGCAATTGAAATTTATCATAACATCAGAAAGAGTCTATGTCGGAGCTTTCTAGCAAGTCCACATACTCAACTATCATTTAGTCTTTCATAATTGCTAACACTCACGCAATACTTGTGGTTACGGAGTTTCAACCGGACACAGAGAAAGATAGGGGCTTATAGTTTCGCCTCCCAACCTTTTACCTCAGGGTAATGTCAACAATAATAACTCAAGCTAACCCACATCCAATTAGATATATGTATCAGGATCTTTCCAACATCCTGTGCTTGCCAAAGGATAAAATATAAAAAGGAAAGGTGAAGATCACCATGACTCTTGCATAAGGTAGAAGATAATAGTAAAAGATAGGCCCTTCGCAGAGGGAAGCAGAGGTTGCCATGCGCTTTCAGGGTTGGATGCACAAAATCTTAATGCGAAAGAACGTCACTTTATATTGCCACTTGTGATATGAACCTTTATTATGCAGTCCGTCACTTTTATTTCTTCCACATCACAAGATCGTATAAAGCTTATTTCCTTCACACCAATCAATCATACATATTTAGAGAGCAATTTTTATTGCTTGCACCGATGACAACTTACTTGAAGGATCTTACTCAATCCATAGGTAGATATGGTGGACTCTCATGGCAAAACTGGTTTAAGGGTTTTGGAAGCACAAGTAGTATCTCTACTTGGTGCAAAGAATTTGGCTAGCATGAGGGGGAAGGCAAGCTCAACATGTTGGAAGATCCATGACAATATACTTTATCTCAGATATAAGAAAACATAACTCATTACGTTGTCTTCCTTGTCCAACATCAACTCTTTAGCATGTCATATTTTAATGAGTGCTCCCAATCATAAAAGATGTCCAAGATAGTATATTTATATGTGAAACCTCTCTTTCTTTATTACTTCCTATTAATTGCAACGATGACCAAAGCTATCTTTGTCAACTCTCAACATTTTATAATCATCATACTCTTTCTATGTGAAGTCATTACTCTCAATAAGATCAATATGATATTTTTATTCCTTTTTATTCTTTTCTCTTTTCTTTTATTCACTCAAGATCATGGCAAAATAATCAAGCCCTTGACTCAACATTAATCTTTATTATATATAGCTCACGGACTCGATTACATAGAGAGATCATAAAGCGAAACTCAAAACTAGATCATACCAAAACTTTATTCTACTAGATCAAGATACTACTAAAAGGACCGAACTAAGAAAAACGGTAAAGATAGGAGTGTGATGGTGATACGATACCGGGGCACCTCCCCCAAGCTTGGCAGTTGCCAAGGGGAGTGCCCATACCCATGTGATTATGTCTCCTTTGCTGGTGAAGGGATTGTTGATGATGTAGGCTTGTCGTCCATCTTCCAAGGCATAGGCTCACCATCATAGAAGGATGATCGAGTCTCCGGGATCCTTAATTCTGCAGCCAAACTCATCCTTTTGAATCTATATTCATACTCACAGTTTTGGTTTTGCAGGTCATAGATTTGAGCTTGGAGGTGCTCGATTTTCTCGTGGAGCTTGAAGATGGCCTCTCCAATGTCCTTGGCATCCAGCTTGTGGTTGTTGGTGAACTCCGTGATCATTATGTGATTGGAGTCAAGTCCATGCTCCACCATCTCCTGACACTTGAAAACTTGTTGCTCCATTGCTTCAGGCCTTGTCTCCACGCTTCCGGTCCTCCGTGGTCCCTCAACATCGCGGATGTGCAGCAACCCATCACACATCTCAATAGTTTGGGGGTGTTGCAGCACCTCCGCGGGGTAGGGGTTGATGACCTTCTCGAAGAACTTGTCCTTGGGGGCGCTTGGAGACGTCATGATGATCTAGATCTGTCAGAGAAACAGCTCGAAACGAAAACAGAGGATAATTGCGTGATACAGGAGTCAAAACCTTCGGGAGATTATATAATGAATTTTTACCGACCAAAATACGCATCGTGCAAGAAAATGGAGTCCGGAAAGCGCACGAGGTGCCCACGAGGTAGGGGGCACGCCCAGTAGGGTAGGGCGCGCCCTCCACCCTCGTGGAGGCCTCGTGTCCTTCCCGGACTGCTTCTTATTTTTCTATTTTTCTAAATATTCAAAAACAGAGAAATATTGTCATAAAAACTGTTTTGGATTAGGTTTACTTACCGTACCACATACCTATTCCTTTTCGGAGTCTGGAACGTTTCGGAAAGTGTCCCTTATGTATTCCTCCGGGTTTACGGTTTCAATAACATTGGTTTCAACATTTATAGGATTACTTGAGATATAATGTTTGACTCTTTGACCGTTTGCCACCTTAGGATTTGTGCCTTCGAAGTTGTTGATTTTTATGGCACCGGAACGATAGACCTCCTTGATAACGTAAGGGCCTCCCCATTTAGAGAGAAGTTTTCCTGCAAAAAATCTTAAACGAGAGTTGTATAGCAATACATAATCACCTACATTAAACTCACGCTTTTGTATTCTTTTGTCATGCCATCCTTTAACCTTTTCTTTAAACAACTTGGCATTTTCATAGGCTTGGGTTCTCCATTCATCAAGCGAGCTAATATCAAATAACCTCTTCTCACCAGCAAGTTTGAAATCATAATTGAGCTATTAATAGCCCAATAAGCCTTATGTTCTAATTCAAGAGGTAAGTGACATGCTTTTCCATAAACCATTTTATACGGAGACATACCCATAGGATTTTTATATGCAGTTCTATAGGCCCATAATGCATTATCAAGTTTCTTGGACCAATTCTTTCTAGATCTATTAACGGTCTTTTGCAAAATTAATTTGAGTTCTCTATTACTCAGTTCTACTTGACCACTAGACTGCGGGTGATAAGGAGACGCAATTCTATGATTAACATCATACTTAGCGAGCATTTTACGGAAAGCACCATGAAAAAAATGTGAACCACCATCAGTCATTAAATATCTAGGGACTCCAAACCTCGGAAAAATAACTTCTTTAAGCATTTTAATAGTGTTATGATCAGCACTACTAGTTGGAATAGCTTCTACCCACTTAGTAACGTAATCAACAACAACTAAAATATGTGTATATCCATTAGATGCAGGAAAAGGTCCCATATAGTCAAAGCCCCAAACATCAAATGGTTCAATAACAAGTGAATAATTCATAGGCATTTCTTGACAGCTACTAATATTACCAATTCTTTGACATTCATCACAAGACAAGACAAAATTACGGGCATCCTTGAAGAGAGTAGGCCAATAAAAACCAGATTGCAATACCTTATGTGCAGTTCTATCTCCAGCGTGGTGTCCTCCATAAGCTTCGGAGTGACACTTGCGTAGGATCTGTTCCTGTTCATGCTCAGGTACACAACGTCTAATAACACCATCTACTCCTTCTTTATAAAGATGTGGGTCATCCCAGAAGTAATGTCTTAAATCATAGAAAAACTTTTTCTTTTGCCGGTATGTGAAACTAGGTGGTATGAATTTAGCAACGATGAGCGCCAAAGCGGCGTGCTTCCAGCATCTCGGCATCGGCGTCTTCTGTGATGGGCGCCGTCGGGTCTTGTAGTGCCGCATCGAGTGGGTCATGAGCACCTCCGCAGGAGTGCTCGCTGTGGCCGATGACAAGCACCTCCGTGACGGCGCTTCCGCCGCTCTCCGCGTGAGGAAGCGGCTCGTCGTAGACCACCACGTTGGTGGGGAACGCGTCAAGCGAAGCAGTGTCGGAATCGACAAGCATTGGGCCGGTGGAGCCTACAGACTCCAAGTCTACAGCAGGCTCGCTGGCGACGTGGAGCTGATCGAGGAGGCTGACGAGGTGGCTCTCAAGGCCATCAGTGCCCGCACCGGACGCTGGCTCGTCGGAGAGGCGAACCTCGCCAACAAGGTCGGCGAGGCAGCTCGCCGCGCAGGCGACCTCCGCGCCATGCAGCGCGTCGGCGCAGACTCCGTCTGGCGTGCCGAGCTGGCTGCGCTCGCCAGGAAGGAACAAGGTTCCCGTCCAGAACAGGTCTCCGGGAGACGGTGCACCTCGCCCCACGGTAGGCGCCAAATGTTGGGGGTCGGGTGCGACATATGCCAATGGGTGGCTTATCATGGTGGGAGCGAGTAGAACGTCGTCGGTGCCTGGAAGCGGGATGAGGCGTAGACACGAACGCCGACGCACTTTACCTAGGTTCGGGGCTCTCCTAGGAGATAACACCCCTAGTCCTGCTCTGCGGGGTCTCCGCATGATCACTAAGGCAATAGTGAGTACAATGGTGCTCCTCGAGCTGTATGCTAGAGGTAGGAGAAGGCAAGGCTAGCGTTTCTCTATGGGCCGGTCTAGTTCTAACAGGTTGGGAACCCTTTGCATGGGTGCCCTGGGGGGTTTATATAGGCCTACCCCCTAGGGGTACAATAGTAATCCGGCCGGGTGTAGGACCCGGGTGTAGGACCCGGCTGTCAGTCTCTTTGGTTGCCGGCTTCTCCGCCGACTGTTGGGGCCCGCCGCCTGGTGGGCCCCGCCGACTGTTCTGGTACGGGGCCGACAGGCCGCCTGCGCCACTCACGGGTCCTGTCGGCTACTGATCTCTGTAGCCATGATGCTAATGACGCAGGCTCGGTCAGGGGAGCGTGGCTACAGCCCCGCCGCCTGGTGGGCGATTACTGTAGCCACTCTGCGTCTCGTCTGGTTAATGGCGCGTGGGTCCTGTGGAAGGGGCGTGCCGACTGCTGGAGGCCGGCCTCCCTCGGATCCGACTGGTGGGGCTCTAGCCTTCTTCCGGGCTCTCACTGATCGGTGGGGCCCGTCGTCCTTGGGCCATACCGACAGGCCGTCGTGGGAGCAGGGCTCCGCCTGCTTGTGGTGATGTCAGGGGTGGAGTGGCAACAGTGCCGCGCCGGGTGGAGATCTCCGCCGGTACGGTGCACTGTGGCCACGCACACCCCTGGATTTTGGGAGGGATGGGCTATACTGTAGCCACTCCCTATCTTGTATTTCTTGATGAGGGTGCAGGCTTCGTGGGCGCCTCGGGCCGACTGCTAGGGGTTGGCTTCTCTGGAAGCCGCCCACTAGGAGTCGGCTTGTCTTGATGCCGTCTTCTGGAACTCGGCCGTCAATGGGAAGCCGGCTACTCCTCCAGCCGGCCACCAGAAGGCGGCACTTCGTCTTGGTGCCTTGAGGGGCGCATCTAGCCCCGATGTCTTGAGAGGTTCTGGGTCTTGGGTTAGCCTACCCGTGGCCCATTACTCCGACAAGCCGGCTCAGGGCCTCCAGACCATCCCGCTCACATGGCCATTCGCGGTCTGGGGGCTGGATATCTTGGGCCCGTTCCCTCGAGCACCCGGGGGCTACCGCTATCTCTACGTCGCCATCGACAAATTCACCAAGTGGGCGGAGGTAGAAGCCGTCCGCACCATCCCAGCTGGTTCCGCGGTCAAGTTCATCAAGGGCCTCGTGAGTCGTTTCAGGGTCCCCAACCGCATCATCACTGATAATGGCTCGCAGTTCACTAGTAATCCCGTCAAGACATATTGTGCTAACCTTGGAACGCAGATCTGCTATGCTTCGGTGGCGCACCCCAGGAGCAATGGTCAGGCCGAACGCGCCAACGCAGAGGTCCTGAGGGGCCTCAAGACCAGGACCTTCAAGAAGAAGCTCGAGGCCTGCGGCAGGGGCTGGTACGACGAGCTCCAGTCCGTGTTGTGGTCCATCCGCACTACCGCCACCAAGACAACGGGCGAGACCCCGTTCTTCCTCGTCTATGGAGCAGAAGCGGTCCTCCCTTATGAGGTCAAACATCGCTCCGCACAGGTCCTGGCGTTTGATGAAATGCAGCAGGACGCCACGCGGGGGATGGACTTCGTGCTGGGGGAGGAACGCCGCCGTGAAGCTGCACTGCGGGCGGCAAGGTATCAGCAGGCGCTGCGGCGATACCACTGCCGCAACATCCGCCCAAGGACGCTCGAGGTGGGTGACCTCGTCCTGAGGCGGATCCTCTCCAGGGAAGGGCTGCATAAGCTCTCACCCATGTGGGAGGGCCCGTTCAAGGTCGTCCATGTCTCCAGGCCTGGCACCGCGCGCCTGGAGACACAGGACGGGGTACCCATCTAGAACGCCTGGAACATCCAACACCTCCGGAAGTTCTACCAATGAAGAAAGGCCCAGCGCTTGTGAAGAAGGCCCGGTGCCTGTGAAGGTCTCCGCTCGTGACACTCTCACGTAATAATGAGTGGGGCTGTACACGCCCCGAAGTCTCAAGAGTGCCACCCTCGGGCCTCGGGGCTCCCTCCCACGTCCAAGTGGCAGCACTTACCTCCGCGCTGGTGAGAAGACATGAAGACTAGACTAGGTGTCAGACGCGCTTTTCATTTGCTTTCTGTAGTTGGTTCGCTCCTCTTTAATCGAAGTTTGCTTCTGGAGTTCTTTGCTGGCTCGCCCCTTTGATGGTTCCGCCGACTTCTGCCTTGGTTTCTATTTGCTGCACTCTCTCTCGTATTCCTCGCGAGGGGGTTGGGCAGGTGCCCTCGTGAGCGTTTTCCCCTTTTTCTACGTTTCACGAGGCACCCTCGTTCGAGCCCACAAGCTGGCGCACCTCTTCTAATCCGTGCCCCACGGGTACCGCGATACAAAGCGCAGGGTCAAGGCCAGCGGCGCCTGCGATCAAGACTCGGGAGAACGTTAAGCCTCCTAACAAGTTTTTTCTGCAGTTCCTAAGCACCTACTCAGCCAAGGGAGCCTCGACAGGCAAGAGGAAGCGAGCACCTCATGGAGAGGAGAGGAGACTGCTCCAAGCCCGTCAAGCTAAGTTATCCTTACATAAAACAACGATGTTGCGACACAGCACAGGGACGATGAACATAGCATAATAACTGGGAAATCATAGTTCGTTGCACGCCTCTCTAGGGCCCCATACTGGTTTCTTTCTTAATACAGGAAGCAAAGGAAGAACAAGATAAAGGGGCACGTGCCCCTATGGTGGACCGCGAAGGCGGGCTCTTGGCGCTGACCCGAGCTTAGCCAGACCCCTCCTCCTGCTTCACAGGGGCACAACGACGAGGCGACCCACTGCCACCTTCGAAGTGGGCACGGCGGCCTGGCGGCTGGTCGTAACCACCGCTGCTGGAGCTGTCGCCGGGGGAAGATCCGCCGTAGCTGGATGAGACGCGGTCGACGCCAAGGGAGGGTTCGCCCTCATCCTCGTCATGACCATCGCCAAGGCCGAGCACCTCGTCACCATCGTTGACCTCAGGGCAGCATCCGGCGCGGCGACCATCTTCCCCAAACACCCTCACGTAGAGGGTCGCATCACCGTCGTACTTGAAATGAAGGGTGCACCGCCTGCTGAGGCCGCGCGCGCGGGCAAACGTCTGCAAGCCGCGGGCCAGGGCTATGTTCCCCGCGACGGAGACCTCAACCGCGACCTAGGAAGCTCTGCTACAGCACCCGTCCGCTTGCAGCCAGAGCCTGCCTGGACCTGCAGTCGGCAGCTCGTCGACAAAGAAGCGCGGCTGCTGAAGCCAGTTGCCGGCCGGGTCCTCCGACCAGATGACGAACTCCGTCAGCACCTCCACCGAGTGGAAGCGCGGCCGGGGAGGCCGTGCGACCACGGCGCGTCTCCCTTCATCAACAGGGCTGCCGCGACCGGAGCGACCCCTTCCGCGCGAAGCAGCACCGCCGCGGCCGTGGGGGGCTGCGGCGGGGGTTGCGGTGTGCTTGCGGGGACGGCCACATCCACGCTTGGGCATCAAAGGACTGGGCCCTTCGCGAGGGGCCTTCCCCTTCTCTGTGGCAGAGAACCTCTTCGATGGCGCCATTGGTGTCGCTGCTAGCGATAGAGCAAGGGGGAGGAAGCGAGCGGAACGGGAAGAGATGGGAAATGGGGGCTCCGCCCCCTCCCCATTTATAGCAGGAGAAGGCCAACCTGCGCCCCCCATGATGATAGGTAATGATGGTTTTTCCTTGCATGTCGCAGGGACTTGTCAAGTCGGGCAGTTGCCGAGGCAGCGTGGGGAAGCAGAGACGCCCACGTCCAATCAACCGCCACGCGTCGACCGAGGCCGCAGGCTGTGGGGGCCCGCGGCGCTCCACACTTGCCCTTTGGCTTCTCTTCGAAGCCAAGTCCGAGCGCGCCTTGGCCCCAGGGGCTACTGTCGGTGTTCTGCGAACGGGGGTCCCCAGACTTGCCTGCCTGCGGCCCACGGCGTGGCTCTGCTAGCGGGCCCGTACAGCCAATCTTCACCAACAAGCTTTTAGGACCCTCGCGAGGGGCCAAGCCTCGCGAGGTGGACGACACAAGACCTCCTCGGGAGCGGCCTCACCAGGCTGGCTGGCGAGGGGCAAAGAGATCAAGGCAAGGCAAACCTCGCGAGGTTCTCGTGACGTGAGCCATGACGACCAAGGCCAGGCGGGCGCCAGGCAGGCGCCAGCGTGCATAGTGTCCTTGTTTCCCCTTTGGTGCTAAGGGGGCAAGCACAGGCGAGGAGTACCGAGGCATCAAGCAAAGGTTTCCCTATCGGTGCAACGAGACCAAGACCAGCAGGACGGCAAGACGGAGGTCACCATGGAGCCCAAGGCAGCGTCACCACCAGAGCCTTTGGCAGGCGAAGACTACTTTTGTTAGGATAAGATGTACTAGCTGTCCCCTTTCAAATTGGCCGTTGTGGGATCCCTTCCCGCTCAATATTTGGGAAGAGGACCGGGGCCTCTATAAATAGGACTAGCCACCACAGTAGGAGGGATCCCCATCTGGAGCAATCCTCACACACCCTCAAGTTCACCAAGCACAAGAACACCTCTCCCCGAGAGGCTGTTCTTCCCCTTGTACTGTTCATCCTCAGCCCAAGAGGCAATCCACCACCACCACACTAGAGTAGGGTATTACACCACAATGGTGGCCTGAACCAGTATAAATCTTGTGTCCCTTGTGTTGCGAGTTCATAGAGCTAGCCTAGAGACCGCGAAGCGTGTGAGGGCGTGATCAGTGAGGGAGAGATCTTCGCGCGCACCCCAGAGTTTGAACCTTACGGGTTTTGCTGGAACTCGAGATACGACAGGCACCACGGCCAGCAGCTTTTCCAGCTGCTCTGATTGGGGCCCTTCCGGCCGAGGCGCCGGGCCGCGGATCTTCCTGGCCTTGGAATGATGAAGATATCTCAGAAGATTCAAGTTTCCATTCTCAATTCACTCAAGTTCTTTTGAGGATGCTATCTCATTCAAGCCATTTACATCAACCTACTTGTAACACCCACGATGCGGCTATATCTCCCACGTGTCGAGGCACGACTTAGAGGCATAACCGCATTGTAGGTTTTGTCGCAAGAAGGGTCATCTTCACACAATCCCATGTAATGAACAAGAATGGGATAAAGAGAGTTGGCTTACAATCGCCACTTCACACAATACTTAAATAAATCATACATCAATCAGAGTACACACATAGACCGACTACGGTCAAAGCCAAAAGAAAAGAAGATAACCCAACTGCTAGATCCCCGATCGTCCCAACTGGGCTCCACTACTGATCAACAGGAAACGAAACATAGTAACGACCAAGGTCCTCGTCGAACTCCCACTTGAGTTCGGTAGCATCACCTGCACTGGTATCGTCGGCACCTGCAACTGTTTTGGTAGAATCTGTGAGTCACGAGGACTCAGCAATCTCACACCCGCGAGATCAAGACTATTTAAGCTTATAGGAAGGATGGGGTAATGAGGTGGAGCTGCAGCAAGCACTAAGAAAATATGGTGGCTAACATACGCAAATAAGAGCGAGAAGAGGAGCAACGCAACGGTCGAGAAGCTAGAAGTGATCAAGAAGTGATCCTGAAACTACTTACGTTCAAACATAACCCAAAACCGTGTTCACTTCCCGGACTCCGCCGAAAAGAGACCATCACAGCTACACACGCGATTGATGCATTTTAATTAAATCAAGTGTCAAGTTCTCTACAACCGGACATTAACAAATTCCCATTTGCCACATAACCGCGGGCACGGCTTTCGAAAGATAATACCCTGCAGGGGTGTCCCAACTTAGCCCATGATAAGCTCTCACGATCAACGAAGGATATTCCTTCTCCCGGGAAGACCCGGTCAGTCTCAGAATCCCGGTTACAAGACATTTCGACAATGGTAAAACAAGTCCAGCAAAGCCGCCCGATGTGCCGACAATCCCGATAAGAGCTGCACATATCTCGTTCTCAGGGCAACGCCAGATGAGCACTACGTACGACTAAAACCAGACCTCAAGTTTCCCTGAGGGGGCGCTACAAGTGGCTCTAGTTCGGACCAACACTTAGAGAAGCATTGGCCCGGGGGGGCTAAATAAAGATGACCCTCGGGTTGGCCGACCCAAGGGAAGGGGTAATAGGTTGTTAGGCAAATGTAAAACCAGGGTTGGGCCTTGCTGGAGGAGTTTTATTCAAAGCGAACTGTCAAGGGGTTCCCATAACACCCAACCGCGTTAGGGACGCAAAATCCGGGAATATAATACCGATATGACGGAAACTAGGGCGGCAAGAGTGGAACAAAACACCAGGCATAAGGCCGAGCCTTCCACCCTTTACCAAGTATATAGATGCATTAATTAAAATAAGAGATATTGTGATATCCCAACATATCCATGTTCCAACATGGAACAAACTTCAGCTTCACCTGCAACTAGCAACGCTATAAGACGGGCTGAGCAAAAGCGGTAACTTAGCCAAACAACGGTTCACTAGGAAAGGATGGTTAGAGGCTGGACATGGCAATATGGGAGGCATGATATAGCAAGTGGTAGGTAGCGCGGCATAGCAAAAGAGCAAACAACTAGCAAGCAAAGATAGAAGTGATTTCGAGGGAATGGTCATCTTGCTTGAAATCCCGCAAGGAAGAAGAACGAGTCCATGAAGAAGACAAACGGACGTAGTCGAACGAATCCTCACAACTCCGGAATGAAACCGAAGCTAACGAGAGAAGCAACCCGGAAAGAAGCAAACAACATGGTAAACAATGATCACATGACCATGGCATGATGCACAATCAAGTATGATGCATGTCCGGTTTAATGATTCATGGCATGGCAAAGTGCAACAAACAATACTACAAATTAAGTGGAGCTCAATATGCAACGAGTTGCATATTGACGAAACACCACATTTCAAACATTTAGTTCACTCTCGTTTATGTACCCAACAATATTAAATGTTGTTAAACATGGCAAGAGGTGAAGCATAAGTAAACTAACTATTTAGGCAAGTTTAAATGAGGCCGGAAACAACAAACAACAATTCCGGAAAATCCTCATGTCCATATTTTAGATTTGGTACTGTTCTGTCCTAAAGCATATTTTATAGTTGTTAAACATGCAAAGTAATGCCACCATTTTAAACTAGGCATTTTTCCACCCCATTTATATATAAAGTTTATTTAAATCCGAGTTACGGTTAATAAGTTATGAAATAAAGCATTTTAGCATGGCATTTAGGCAAATTAATGCAAACAGCAAGTTAAACATTTTTAACATGGATGAAAGTTGCATATTATGAAACTAGATGAAATTCTAAGCACTTTATATGTTTACATCATTTTAATATGATGCATGGTTCATGAGTTATTATATGCATGAAGTTTAGTGTCCAATCTGTAAATATGCAGTGCACTGGTTAATTAGAAAAACGTTCCGCGAAAAAAAAAGTGACTCGGGCCGAATCTGGCTGGCCCAACATGCACAGGAGAGGGGCGGGTGCTGCTCACCCTGGGCCAAGGCCCAAGTCGGTGGAGGCGGCTGAGGCAGTGCGGGCTGGGCCTTGGAGGACGTTGGAGGCGCGGTCAACGCGCTCGTCGTCTCCTCCAGGAGATCGAGCGAGGCAGGGAAAGCAGGGCGCGTTCCTTTGCCGGACAGAAAGCAGAGCAGCGGCGGCCTAGAACTTGCGGTGGAGGCCGGTGGGCGTGGATCCGGCGTGGAAGTGCCGTGGTTGGAGGAGGATGCGGGAGCCGGATCTGAGGCAGGAAAGGGCGCGGACGGCGTTGAAGGCCGGCAGTGGCTACTGCTCGTTGTAGGGGAAGCAGAGGACGAGGGCGGACTTGGCGCGACGGCGGCGAGCGAGCGAGGCCTGGCGAGGGGCGGAGCTTGACGGATCCGGCCGCGGGACACCAGTTCCTGGCGGCCGCGTGGCGAACTGGAGCTCGGGAGGCATCCATGGCGGCCGTTGGCGACGGGAACTTGCGGGAGTTCTCTGTTTCAACGAGACACAGGGAGAGAGAGGGTGAAACACGGGAGAGAGATGGGGAAGAAAGGGAAGGAGGGCAGGAGAGAGGCGAGGGAGTCTGGCCTGGCGACTCAGGATCGAGATCATCTCGATCTGGAAGTCGGGGCGCCATGGGGCTGTACGAGCTCGGGGACGGGGCTCATGGCTGACGACGGGAGCGAGGAGTCCCGCGTGTGCTCGGCACAACAGGAGGCGTGGTGGAGCTCGAGGCCGGAGGGCTCGGGCGCAGGAGGGGCTCAGGTTGGCTGGCAGATGATCCCAAGGTGGGAGGAGGCTGCAGGGTTCGGTGGTTGGCTGGGCGAGGGGATCGAGGGAGATCGGGCGAGGGGATCCCGAGGAAGAGGATTTGGTGGAGTGGCGGCGGCGATGAGACAAACCTCCTCGAATTTAGGGTTTGTCTGATTTGGTTTGGGGCTGCTCTATATATAAGGAAAGGAGGGAGTTTTTGGATCATCCGATTAAAGTCGGACGGTCCGAGATACATAGGTTAGAAAGTCCAATTAAGAAAACAGAGATATTTTATAGACATTTGGGGATGATCCGAATCCAACGGAAATGACTGAGTGGGCCGGGTCCGGAGAAGTTTTCGGGCGCGCGCGAGGGGTCGATGCACTGTGCAAAGAGGGTTAGGCAGACACGGTCAAGAGGGAAGCGAGAACCCGATCGGTCTGGAACGGTCAACGAAGGCAAAGTGGTCAAGAGGGAAGGTGATGAAGGCAAAGGGAGAAACGTCGACGACTAACGAATGCAAGTTTTGAAAAATGACGGCAACGAAGTGCCGATGCAATGCGCATGATGCAATGATGAATGCGACAAACAGATACATACACACAATGATAATGAAAAAAATATGGAAGCCTTCTGGAGCGTCGGTCTCGGGGCGTTGCATCCACATACCAGAGTTAGACCGAATCAAACATGGTGTGGATATCCGAATACTCCTCGAAGAAAAATGCCACTCACCTCCCTTGGGGGGTTCGCATGGTCGAGGCCGATGTTCTTCCCCTCGACCGGCCACTCCTTCTGGGGCTAGAATAGTTGGCCCCATATTTTGTCAGGAGTCATGCCGTAGAGGTATCGCACGGTGGTCGAAACGTCGGGCTCGTACTCCCACATAGGCTTGGCCCTCTCCTGGCAAGGGAGGGGCCGACGGTGGAGCATGATCCGGACCACATCGACTAGCTTCACGCTGGTCTCTATTATGCTGTCAACGTGCTTCTGCAACATTTTCGTGTCGGCAACACACCCCTAGTCCGGGCTCTTCGTGGTCCAAGAGGCCAATCTGGTAGGGGTCCGGACCTGAATGTGGGGACCGCTCCCCAGGTGGCCTCCCTCGGCTCGGTGATATAGAACCACTCCTTCTGCCACATCCGGACAGTGTCGACGAAGTGGCCGTCTGGCCACCGGACCCATGTCAGCTTACTAATCATGGCCCCTCCACAGTCCGCATGCTCGCCGCCGACCACCTTGGGCTTGACATTGAACACCTTCACCATAAGCTGAAGTGCGGCTGGACCCAGTGTAGTGCCTCACAGACGACGATGAAAGCTGAGATGTGGAGGAGGGGGTTGGGGGCTAGATCGTCAAAATCCAGCCCATAGAAGAACATCATCCCTCGCACAAAGGGATACAGGGGAAATCCGAGCCCCCTAAGGAAATGGGGGAGAAAAACTACCCTTTCGCCCGGCTCGGGCGTAGGGATGACCTGGCCCTCTTCGGGGGCCCGATGGGTGACATTGGCCGGCAAGTAGCCGACCTCCTTCAACTTCAGAATGTCCCCATCAGATACGGAGGAGGCCTCCCACTTCCCATTGGCGCCCGATCTGGCCATGGTCGAAGGAGGTGAAGTGGGATTTGTGGTGGAAGCAGGGAGAAAGGGCGCTGGAGCACTGAAGGTCTGCGTGAGCGGAAGATGGAAGAGGGCGTGGGATGCAGACTATAGCAGCCCCCCTTTATAGAGTGTGGGTAGGCCAAGGATTCCTTTTCCCACGCCGTTGTCTCCTCCACCTCCCGATATCTCCGCAACGTTATGAGCGGGGAGGGGGAATCGAAATCATTGACCATATCCGCCAAAAATAGGACACGATCTTCACTTTGAGGGGACATGTGAAACGTGGCATCAGCCTCGAGTCGCGCTTCGAGAAATAGTAGCTGCTTGGTGTTATAGCCGGAAGCGACTCTTCGTTGGGAGAGAAAAAGTTGTCAGATAAAGGCACCATTGGCGCTTGAGCGATGTTTTTATTGCCTTCAGTGTTAACTAAAACTACCGTTTCAGATTCCGGACATCACCTGGTTCCGAACAGGAAAGAACTCGCCTCGCAAGCCGAATATAGGTCAGACGAGTGGATGCTGGATACAAGTCTTGGCGTTGGAGGCAAGTTCGGGGGCTACAGAGGTAGTCACGGACTAAGGGGTCCTCGGGGCGATGGCCCGTTGTACGTGGGCCCGATTGGTGAAACCGTATATTGACAGGAGATCTATGAAGCCGTGGTGTGCCCTCCAAGTCAAGAAGGCGCAGGATCTCTTTATACCCTTGTTGTAATCTATCTTCGGGAACCCTCGCAGTATCGGTGTTTATATAAACCGAGGGAGGTAGTCATTAGGGTTAGAGCTACATTCATCGTCTCATAGCCTTAGGGTTTACCTCATGCTGATCTCGAGGTAGATCTACTCTGTAAACCATGTTATACCTTCAATACAATCAAGCAGGACGTAGGGTTTTACCTCTTCGAGAGGGCCCGAACATGGGTAAACACTGTGTTCGTCGTCCCTTGTTACCCATCGACCCTAGATCCACAGCTCGGGACCCCCTACCCCGAGGTCTGCCGGTTTTGACACTGACATGTGTGTTTTTCGGCCGTCATCCATTATCGAGTTTAGAGAAACCTTGTCAAAAATCTCTACTGGCATGTGAGTTCCCGCGACGTGTAGGAGATTGCAAGCTGAACTTGTACGGTTTGTCCATGTTATTCCTTCGAACTGAGGGGTTGGCATATTGTTTCTACGGAGTTGGTGAATTTCTTCATAAACCCGCAATGAGTTTTTGCTGCAATGGAGATTTGTGTCTTGAAAGATCGGGCCAACAACGGAACGACCCTCGTCTCGAGATCTATTTGTAACAACTATTCTCAGAATCAAGTTGATGTTGTTAAGCGCCAAGAGAAGGCAGAAAAAGGACAAGCTGTTAGACTAGTTAATGAGAAGAAGTAAAGTCACGTGGAGCATGTAGATGAAAAAGAAAAGAGTTCCAACCCAAACACGTTTCATCAAGGTGTACAACATTTTTTTGTTTTTCTTGGTTGCCTTGTACAGAACAAGGCCAGGTCCCACAAGTAGAGGAGATATATTTCGTTCAGACTAATGATGGAATCCTAGTCTGCTACTCACGTACAAGGCCACCAGATCTGGATGTACACGCCGGAAGATTTCGATGGTGGAGGTTACTTTCCTTGAGAAACATCGGCTGGGGCCACCAAAGAAATTACGTTTAATTATTTTTGGCAGTTATTTTATAATGATTATCTGCTAAAATAAAGCACATGATCAGGATTTCCTTCCTTAGTTATTTGGTTGAGAGTTAGAGATAACGAGAGGTATTGTTAGGCCAACTTATTAGCCAAGTTTGAGTCAGTTGTAATAGTAGTATAAATAGTCATGGTAAGGCCATGTAACAGGTAGGTTATTTTGAGATGAATTAGACACATGTGTGTTTTCGGCCGTCGTCCATTATCGAGTTTAGAGAAACCTTGTCAAAAATCTCTACTGGCATGTGGGTTCCCGCGACGCGTAGGAGATTGCAAGCTGAACCTATATGGTTCATCCATGTTATTCCTTTGGGCTGGGGGGTTAGCGTGTTGTTTATGCTGAGTTTGTGAATTTCTTCGTAAACCCGCAACGAGTTTTTGCTGCAATGAAGATTTGTGTCGTGAAAGATCAGGCCAACAACGGACCGACCCTCGTCTCGAGGTTCGGCCCACATCAACTAAGGTCACGCATAAGAGCAGTTGCATCGGACTCCCAATTAATCATCCTCAATAGGATGTAACTAAGGTTGTCCCACAACACTTTTTGGATTTTTCGAGGAAATGCTTCAGGAAATCTTGAATATGTACCATGGAACTCTCCTTGTGACATATGTAGTTTTGCAATAAATAAATAAATAAATGTTTGGGGTATGACTAGCGCTTAGTTGACGACTGACGTCATTCGGCAACATGGGGTTCTAATGTGTTGCGCTATTTGCATTTAGGTTTTTTATGGGCAGCGCTAGGCGCCGGTAAGCCGGCCCAAACTTTCAGCCGGTCGAGAGCGTCAGATGAAGCGCGCATCTACAACCCAATTGAAGCGAATTGGAGCGTCGTCGTCATCTTCCTCTTCTCCCGCACGCGCACAGAAAAACAGGAAGGATCCCCTCCCCACTCATCCACCATTGTTGACCACGTCACGCAACGACCGCTCGCCCTCAGCTGTCGCGCTTGCCGTCTCCCGTCGCCATCGAGGAATTTCACTGCAGGTTGCGGCAAACGAAGGTGACTTTTTCAACAAAAATCGTCATTGTCGTCCCTGCCAGTTGTACCCCGTAGTGCAGTTCACAAAACATGGCCACCGACGGCGGCGGCGGTTATCACTGTCGGTCTTAGCAAATGGAGACGACGGTTGCAACAAAACTTCATTGTCGTCGTCGCGGGTTGTAGCTCACCGTGTAGCTCACAACGGTTTGCATCATCGGTTGTAGTAAACTAGCTCGCCAGTTCCAGCAAAATGACCAGCAATCAGGATGCCGGTTGCAGCACCCCTGTCGCTGTTGTGGTCATCCGTCAGTCGTAGCAGTGGTAGTCGCTGATTCAACAACAACAAAATCACCTGTTGCAGAAAGCACATCACCGGTCGCGGCTATTGACCTCCCATTCTGTAACACCCTGGATTTGTCAGTCCTAGAATATTCTTTTCGTAATTTGGCTTCTGTCTTTTTATTTTGGTGTTCTTGGATTTTATTTGCACTTTTGTGTTTATGTGAGAGTAAGTGACTTGCCTAGTTACTTTGAATTAGGGTTTTGCCTCCAAAACCTTAATTGTTTTTATTTTTATTTAAACTCTAAGGCCACAATTGCACTAGATCAGTAATTTCACTTGCACAAAAAAATCACCAAAAAAACTCATCCTACAAATATCTTCAACATTTCTATCTTAAAACCCACACACTTAAATCAAAATTTCACCAGAACAATTTATCTAGGTTTCTGCCAGATCTATCAATTTGTGAAGCAAGTGCATTGTGCCCTATTTATGATGCTGAAATTTTGCATACATCATCATCCACCCATATCATGCCTATCCACAAATTTCGATCATCAAACACCCAACACAACTCCCCAAAATTTTCCAAAGATTGCATCCACATCACCTTATTATGAAGGAAGTACATTTTGCAACAATCCATTTAAGCTCAAATTTTTCATGGTGATCTACCATGACAAAGCACCATTCCCACCCAAATTTCATCAATTTCCATCACACCATGTGACCACAACATTTTTCCCTCCACACTCATCCATTTGGCGTGAAAATTAGCATACATATTTAACATCATACATAAACACACAACAACAAAAATCAGCTTGTTTCACTGCCCGATTTCATTTTGCACATCACAAACACTTGCTAACAAAAGCACATTTGGATGCTACAGTTAAAACTGATGGTAGAATTCACAGCGGAAGAAGTTAATGCTGCCCGGGATAGCATTGGGGACCTAAAGGCACCTGGGATGGATGGCTTACCGGCTACTTTCTATAAGCACTGTTGGCAGCTTATTGGCGACGATGTGGTCCGCGAGGTGTTCATGTGTTACAAGGCGGAAGTATACTGGAGGGATGGAACAACACCCTAGTCATGTTGAGCCCAAAGGTTCAGAACCCTAAAAGACTAAAAGATCTTCACCTCATTAGCCTTTCTAAGGTTGTGTACAAGCTCGTGTCCAAGGTGTTTGCCAACCGGCTAAAATGCATAATTGATGAAATTATCTCGCCAAACTAGAGTGCTTTTGTCTCGGGCAGGCTCGTATCGGACAACACCATTTTGTCCTATGAAATGTCCCGCTTTCTGAAACGGAAGAGATCGGGAGCCTCGAGTTTTGATGCTCGTAAACTGGATATGAGTAAGGCCCATGATCGGGTGGAGTGGTCTTTCTTAGAAAAAATTATGACCTAGCTTGGTTTTGCACAAGGCTTTGTGGAGCTCATCAACAAGTGTATCAGTACAGTCCATTTCCGATTTAAGATAAATGACTCATGCACAGACATGATGATTCCGGGACGTGGATTGAGACAGGAAGATCCCATATCGCCTTACCTTTTCCTTATCTACGCCGAAGGACTCTCTGCCTTGATCAATCATGCTGAAACTGTAGGTAAAATAAGGGGCATCAAGGTGTGTCCGGAGGCGCACCCAGTTATGCATCTTCTTATTCACGGATGACTCACTCTATTGATGGAGGCCACGGAGGATAGTGTGAGTATAGTTAATGATATCCTTGCGGTGTATGAGAAGGGTTCGGGGCAGACCATTAACCGGGATAAATCAACAATTCTTTTTAGTAAAAATACCCCATGTTAGAGGAAGGAGCAGCTGTTACTTCTGCTGGAGTGCAGCGGGAAAGCCAACAGGGCAAATACTTGGGTCTTCAAAGCTATGTGGAAAAGTGAAGGTAGATTTGCTTTGAATATATCGGGGACATAATTTTGGAGCTATTGCAGGGGTAAGGTGAAGCTATTGTCAAAAAAGGAAAGGAGACCTTGATTAAAACTGTGGCACAAGCAATTCCAGCCTACGCTATGTCTTGTTTTGATTTGAAAAGGTCTCTATGTGAGAGCATAAGCCACATGATATGTCGATTATGGTGGGCTCAGCAAGATGATGAACCCAAACACCATTGGGTAGGCTCGGAGAAGATGGCGCTTCCAAAGGAAGAAGGTGGCCTCGGTTTCTGGGATCTCCATGGTTTTAAATTAGCGATGCTATCATGGGAAATTTGGCGGCTACTTCAAGCACCTGGCTCGTTGTGTGCCCAAGTACTGCATGCCATGTACTACCCTAATAGTGACTTCCTATCTGCAACTTCCTCACCAGGGATCAGTTATGTATGGTGTAGCATACTCCAAGGTATGGCTGTAATCATGGAGGACATGGTTTGGCGGGTCGGTACTGGCGATCAGATTCAAATTTGGGAGGACCCCTGGTCCCTACAGGTGCAGTTCGTTTCCCAAGATCCCACAGAGGTAGTACGCCGCTTACGGGAGTATCGGAGCTGATAGACCCCCTGTACCATACATGGGATGCCCAACTCATTAGTCAGACTTTTAACCATGCGGAAGCCGACATAATACTGAAAATTCCAATCTATGAGCACCGTGAGGATTTTGTAGCTTGGCAGTTCGACTGCAAGTGTCTCTTCTTGGTTCGTTCAGCATACCGAATTCACTTTGAGTTACAATGGCGCCAGAGAAACCATCCACTTGGTGAGAGCTCTGTGGGTGTGCTGGTGGACCAAAAAATGTGGACCAATCTCTGGAGAGTGCGGTGCCCGGGGAAAGTTCACCATTTCTTGTGGGGGCTAGCCCACACAATAGTCACCCTATGCTGAGAAACTTGGAGCGAATTGGCATGCAGCTGGACACGAGTTGTGTTGTGTGTCATAGGCTTCCATAAGATGGAGGGCATATTTTCCTCTACTGTAAAGAAGTGAGGAAGATGTGGCGTGCAGCTGGTATGGAGGATGCCCGACAGACTCCAGTTTGCATTAGGTGCTTTCAACCGTCTTTGCCATGCCCGAAGAAAGTAAATTGAAGGCTCTCTGCCTTATGTGGCTATGGTGGACAGAGCAGAACAAAGTGAATCACAAATAGCACAGATCACCCGTGGATGAATTTTAGTTCCTGATGACAAAGCACATCGCCGAGTGGCAAGAATTCTATGCAAATACTGAGAACCAGAGGGTAAAAAACAGTGCCACATGGGAAAGGCCGGATGTCGATGTGGTGAAAATATTCATTGGCGGCGCGTTTGATACGTCTACTCAGCTAGCCGAGTGCAGTTGCATTCCGCGCGATCATGAGAGTGATGTCGTTTTCGCTGTAGCGGGCAAGCTTGTGCAAATGGATGAGGCCCTTCATGCGGAGGTGCGTGCCATGATCAATGCTATCTAGCTGTCCGAGTGACATGGAATGGGGAGAGTCATCTTTGAAATGGACTCGCTGGGTCTGGATCATGCTTTGAACTCCACCATGCTCGACCGCTCCCTGCTGCGTATCGCTTTTTGCGAGACAAAGTATCTTCTTCATATAGGTTTTATTCTATGGAGTGTTGTCCACATCCCACATTCCTGTAATCTTCCAGCACATCAGCTGGCTACTTTAGGTATGAGTGGAGTTCATGGAGAGCAACATGTGTGGCTGTCAAATCTCCCTACCAGTGTAAACGCTGATGTGGCCGCCAATTTGGTTGGTCCACCATGATCCATGGAAAGCGAGGTATTCCAGTTCCAAAAAAACACTAGGTATTGGCACTAAAACCAGCAGACCTCGGGGTAGGGTCGGGGTCCCGAGATGTGGATCCCGGATATACGGGTAATAGGGAACGAAGGAGACGGTATTTACCCAGGTTCGGACCCTCTCGAAGAGGTAATACCCTATGTCGTGCTTTGATTTTATTGATGATTGTGTATCAAGTACAGGCTTGATCTACCTCGAGATCGTAAGTTGTGTTCTAACCCTAGGGCTAGATGGTAGTAATTGTGACCATCCCCTCTACAGATTAGACCTCCAGGTTTATATAGACACCCGGGTTACCTAGGGTTACACATGGTCGGTTCCCAATCTAGGGATACACATGTCGCCAGGCCGATACAAGTCTTGGAGTGCACTTCAAGTCTTCGGCGAAGTTCATCTTGATCACGGCAAAGTATGAGGATTCCAGACTCCTTCCTTTAGAGAACGACGGTCCGTAGGCTCGGGCCATGGACTGTGGCCAACTAGGTTAGTACCCCTAGTCCAGGGCACCGTCAGTAGCCCCTGAACTAGTCTTCGATGCCGAGGAAGACAATCTTCTTCAGACATATGACTTCGGCTTGATCTACCTCGAGATCATAAGTTGTGTTCTAACCCTAGGGCTAGATGGTAGTAATTGTGACCATCCGCTCTACAGACTAGACCTCGTGGTTTATATAGACACCGGGGGTATCTAGGGCTACACATGTCCGGCCGATACAAGTCTTGGAGTGCATGTCAAGTCTTCGGTGAAGTTCGTCTTGATCATGACAAACTATGAGGCTTCTGGAGTCCTTCCTTAAGAGAACGGCGGGCCGAGGCTCGGCCCATAGACTGTGGGCAAACTAGGTTGGTATCCCCTAGTCCAGGACACCGTCAGTAGCCCCCAAACTGGTCTTCGGTGCCGAGGATTACAATCTTCTTCGGACATATGACTTCGGCTTTGGAGTCTTCGACTTGACAGGCGAGTTCTCCCCCTAAATGATTCTTTCCACGATCCGGGATCTTTTCCCATTAACTCGCTCTTATCGGGTCTTATTCTTAAAGGAATCTTCCCTCCGGCCAAGATTTAACTAGATTTCTCAATCATCTGAAGACATGAGGTAACTTAGCCTCGAAGGCCAACCACCTAGGTGTGGACAGTTCCTATGGCCTGACAGCTTTTTCCGAAACGCCACCACCTATTACTAGGCAGTTCAGTTATGCTGCTCGAATCGCTGCCCAAGGAAGTTTTTTCATTGGCACGTGTTATCAAAGCAGAGATCGTGCCCGTATTTTTGGGATTTCAACAAGATTTTTGTTTTACTCACACGGGTAATGGCATCTTTTGTGGCGATCTTCACGGTGCGGCAAGGGGACTCTTGGCCTTTTACAGAACCATAAAAGCGGAAGGGAGCAGTAGCACTTCCCCCACTCTCTCATTCCATCATCTCCACAAACAGCCTCTTGAGCTCTAGCGCCCAGATCTAGGCTCTAGCTCACCCGTATCCTCCAACTCTCATAGCTTCCAACCCCAACAATGACCGACGCCACCCTGAAGGGACACTGGGCCAGCTCCTCCGTCACGGAGGGAACGATCCAGGAGCTACAGGACGCGAGATACATCCCTGCCAACGTCGCTTGTTGGCCCCCGAAGCCAAACCAATGGCCCCCTACTCCCAAGCAAGGGGAGTGGTTCGTCTCCGTTCCCCACCTCATGCGAGGCCTGGGGTTCCCGCTACACCCCTTTGTGGGCGGGGTCCTCTACTACTACGGGTTGGATTTCAATCATCCGGCCCGAACTCCATCCTCCACCATGCGACGTTTATCATTGCCTATGAGGCCTTCCTCTTCATCGAGCTGCACTTTGGATTGTGGCTGAAGACGTTCGGCATCAAGCCGAAGTCAAGCGGCTCTGAACTAGAAGAGTGCGGAGGGGCCATGATCTGTAAGAACTAGAAGGTCACCTAGTTCAAAGGCACCTGTCATGGGAACAGATCTGAAAGTAGACATAGGGGGTACGTAGGAGAGGCCAGAGTCCTAGCTATGGCGAAGTTGTACACTCGGTTTTACGAGTTCAGGCCCCTCTCGGAGGAGGTAACAACCCTACGTCTCGGTGCCGCGGAGGTTTGTTGACTGGAGTGTTGAGTTACAGGGGGTGCGAACCCTTGTGCTAGAGGAGAGGGGTGGCTTATATAGAGTACGCCGACCCCTTGCAGTCCTCAGTTACGCAAGGGTTCAATGAGGGAGTAAAGTCACGTATGTTACTGGTAACGCCCGTGTTTAATGACCTTTATGGTGGCGGAGTGAATGACCGACCATTGCTATCTACAGGTGACTTTAGGTCTTCTGCCTTTGAGTGCATTCTTGTACTCTGAGTGAATGATGACGGTCGAGTGGAATTGGGGTGTCCGAGTGTATCTTCTGTCGAGTGAGTTGCACTCTGTGATGATTCCAGTCGGTATCTTCTTTCTGTCTTCATAGGCCTTGGCCTCTTGTGGTGTCCTTGGGAAGGGCATATAGGTCAGGCCTAAGACCCTACCCTAGGTACATGTCATCGCCATTAGCCCCCGAATGGATCGAGGACCGAGTGAAGAAGGATTAAAGTTGTCTTTGACCTGACTCAATGTCCCGGAGACACTTTCTCAGGAGCATCTGACAGTAAGCTAGTATTCAAACGGCAATCGCCTTGATCTATTCTGGCTTCTGGAATTTCCAAGTGAAATATGTAACATGGTTCTGAGCAGATTGAATTTGGGTATCTTTGGCGCGATCGACTGATTCGTTGCGCCCGGGTTTCATGGGATTCGAAATTTGGAGAAGCGCGTGGGTCGGGGCACGGCGCGGTAAGCGGGGCAAGTGGAGAGGGACTCCTCAATCCTCGCGCCACCTTTTTCGCCACGTACCGAGCGGGTGCCGGTTGTGGGATGTGTTGAGATTGCACGGGCCCACAAGTCAGTCACTCGGATGTGCGAGTATATAAGGTGACGCGGCCGATGCGTGCAACAATGCCCATCATTATCCCCTTTGTCCTTCGCCTCTCCGCCTTGCTTCCTCTAGCGCGGCGCCGTCTCGATCGAATCCGTCGACCACTACGCCACTGGCGAAGGACAAGACGAGGGCTCTGGAGCGCGTGAAGAAGACAGCCAAGGGCAAGAAGCCAGCGAAGTGTTCGACCTCTCGGTCCGCTCTGCCGCCAGGTTGGATCCAATGGGATTGGATCCCCTCGACGGTCTCGGAGGAGGATCTGGAGATGCTCGTCGCTGACGGGCTGATTGCGGAGGGATCTTGGAGGCTGTCGGAGGCGGAGTCCAAGCCCGCGCCACGCGACAACAAGCGGGTCCTCCTCACAACCCATGTGGAAAGAGGTTTCTCCCTACCTCCTCATCCATTCTTCCGTGGATTTTTGAATTTCTTTGGCGCTCAGATCCATCACTTTCCCCCAACACCATATCATATCTTGCCGCATTTGTTTCGATGTGTGAGAACTTCCTGGGATGCCACCCACATTGGGGGTTATTCAAGCATATCTTTACTTGCCGATCTCGGTCGATGAAGAAAGCGAATCCCACTGACGAGAGGACTCGTGTGATCCAAATGTGTGGGGGCCTAGGAATCCAAATGAGGGGTAGGAGTTCTTTCCCTCCCATGACCTTTCCTGAATTTGTTAGGGGGTGGCAGTCGACCTGGTTTTACTGGAAGGATGTCCCAACTCCGGGTCAGTCGACTGGTCTTCCCCCTTTCTCTCTAGAGAGACTCCGCGCTCCTCGATCGTTGACTGTAGAAGAAGAGGAGAAGGGTGAGGTGGTCATCCTGGTCGATGCGGTCGTTGCACTGGTCCAGGGCGGAGTGATAGGCATGGATTTGCTGGAGGTGTTTCTCAGTCGACGCATCCAGCCCTTGCAAGCTCGCGACCACCCCATGTGGCTGTACTCAGGTGCAGAAGACACCGCCCGGACCCATCGGGAGGAGGTCAAAGAGGAGACGGTGACGCAGTGGCTTTGGAGCATCACTGGGAACAAGGATAACCCGCACGGAGCAAAACGGATCTTGCCATTCGACGCTGAGCATCCTCCAGGAGAGGTCTGACATAACTTGTCAAGTGTTTTGTCTTTTACTTTTCAATATGCAGTTGTACCGTAATCCGACTGATCTTTGCAATATGTGCCTTGCAGGTATTCACGATGCTGTACTCGCCCGTGCCAAATGGAGAACAGCACCCGGAGGAGCGGAGAGCGAGGTTGGGAGCGCCGATATTGATTATGCTGACGACAGTGATGATGACAGCGACGACTCTGATGACAGCGAAGAAGTCGAGTCACCACCACGCAACGAGCGCCGTACCAACCGAACACAAGATCCCGTATCTGACCACGGCAAGGCTGTGGCGTTGAGTGCAAGGACTCGGAAGCGCACTTGGACGTCGACTCCCGATCCGACGGAGAAAACCGCCAAGCAAGCCAAGGTCATTCCTCCTAAACCTCGGAAGGCTCTGCCCAGGATCAAAGTTGATGTGCCTATCGCTTCGACGTAAGTGTGTCCTCTTCTTTTTTCTTCATTGTTGTTGTGGACCTTCTTGCTTATCTGTCCGTGTTTGATTCTGGGTCTCCAGGGCTGCTACCTCTAGGGCGTCCCATATGGAGATCAATGATGAGCAGGCTGACATGGAGACTGTAGATGCGGCCACTTCTCGAGCAGGTAAGGTTAGTTCACGCCTCGTCAATTGTCATGGCGGTCGATTGAAATCTTACTGTCGAGTGACTATAGTGCCAGCAGACGTTATCCAACTTCTAGACGACGAGGAGGAGGAGCCTCCAAGGAGCGTAGGAGGAAGATGCAGGGCCTCGACCACCTCACGGAACCTCGCCCAGAGGGTGTCTTCTAGTTAGACGTCTCATCCACCACCCGAAACTGTTGTTCAAGAAATTGGTGGTTCGTCTGGAGTTGGTGTATATTTTACTGACCCTTTATCGGCTGCCCAACCTCCAATGTCGATCGCCCAAGCTACCGGTCCGACTGAGCAGCCTCAAACGTTGATCCCTCCAGCTGCATCACCAACTCTTGTGTCGAGTGGATTCGCTCTGCATCATGTCCCGGAGGACCAGACAGGAGCTGCCAAGGAGGCTATGATGCAAGCTGGCTTGATGATGCAGCGGCTGAAGGAGGTGTACGAATCCAGCAAGGCTGCTTACGACGCCAGTTCTGCCCTTCAGACCAATGTCCGAGTAAGTACGATTGTAAGTTGATTTCCGGTTGGATTTTCTTCGTCTTGAATCTGTACACCCACTGGGTGTTTTCTTTTACTGTGTAGTTCTTCCAGTGGGGGCACGCTAAGTGCACCCACTGGGTGTAGTCCCCATGAACCTTGTCGAATGTTTGATTAGGCGGGGGGTCTTAGAATATGCTTGTTTGTAGCTCTTCACTCGGGCCGGTCGGGCCGTGCCGAGTGGGTAACTGATCCAGTGGGGGCAAGCTGAGTGCACCCACTAGGTGTAGTCCTCGAGACCGCTATCGACTGTAGGCAGTCAGCGGGGGTCTGAGAACAAGGTTTTTTTTACTCGGGCCGGGCAGGCCGTACCAAGTGGGAAATTGATCCAGTGGGGGCACGCTGAGTGCACCCACTGGGTGTAGTCTCCGAGACCGCCGTCGAATGTTCAATTCGGCGGTGGTATTAGAACTATTTTGATAACAGCAATCTGAATTTACTCTTCTCCACTCGGAAGTAAAGGGTCTTTCTTTTCATCGACTGAATCGTCTTTTTGTTGATCTCAGAAATTTTGTGAACCTGGGACTCAGTATGTTGCTCTGGAGAAGGAGAAGATCCAACTCCAAATTGATCTAGAACTTGCCAAGAAGAATCTGAAGGATGCTCAGGATGAAGTGAACACCATGGGAGGTAACACTTTGCTGACTGTATGCTTTGTAATTCTTTATTTTTCGTCCTTTGAACCGAGTGATTCCACTCGACAGATGTGCGTAGTGAAAACCGTCAACTCCAAGCACGACTGAAGAATATTATTTTTTTTAGACACTATGAAGTAGGCGCTGGAGAGGAAGGACAATGAGCTTGCGGGGGCGCAGAAGCTGGCCCGAGAGAAGACTGAAGCCGCTGAGAGGAAGCTGGCTTCAGTCGGTAAGCTTGAGGAGGAAAATTCTACTCTGAAGACTGCTGTTGATGAGGCGAAAAAGGAAGCTGCATCGTGCGAGAGGAGAAAGTTGTCTTGGCTGACAAGGTGGACCAGCTCACTCGCAAGAGGGATGAGCTGGAGGATTACTTGGGGGGCCTTGCAAAGAAAATGTACATCATGCTCGAAGGTATCTTTCTTCGTCCGAGTGAATCCAAAAAACTTCCACACAATATTGCTGCTAACTCGTACTTTCCCTCCTCGTGCAGAGTTCTGTCAGAATTTTGAGTAGGAGATCGAACAAATCGAACCAGGCCTGGACCCCACAAAGTCACTCATCAAAGATGAAGCTGCCATCAATGTACTACGACTTGAAGCTTGTCTCGACAGCGTCTTGGGGTATATTGCTCAACTAAAGGTGGCATTTACAAGGATAGACCAAGAGATGTGGCCAGAGGACAAACTTCAGAATGATCTCGAGTCACTGATGACTCAGCTCAATGAAGTTCCGAGTCGAGTGCAGGCATGGAAGAAATCAGCTGCTCGCTGTGGAGCCGACGTGGCTCTCTCACTCGTCAGAGTCCATTGCAAGGATGCCAAAGAAGAAAAGCCGAAGGCTCTCCAAGTGGCGAACACGAAGAAACTCTAGTTTGAATCCTTCATGGAGACCTTCATTGAGGCAGCCACTCGCATGGCTGACGGCATAGACCTGGACACTTTCGTCGAGCCACCGAGCCCTCCTCCTACCGAGTGAAGAAAAACTTGATGATTCAAATTTATTTGCCTCAGGATGCCGAGTGATCCTGTAACCGGTAAACTGCTTCGGGCTTGACATCTGAATACTTTTGCTTGCAATTCTGAACTTGACGGTTTTATCTAGACTTGTTGGATTTATCCAAATATTGCTTTCCTACTTACAGAATGCTTTGTGTGAACGGTTTTTTTTAACATAGGCCAAACTGATTCGCGGCTAAGCCCCCGAGTGGGAGGATTGCTCTCCACTCGAAGTAGTTTTTTTAACTTAGGCAAAACTGGTTCGCGGCTAAGCCCCTGAGTGGGAGGATTTCTCTCCACTCGGAGTAGTTTTTTAACTTAAGCAAGGACGGGCTCGCGGCTAAGCCCCCGAGTGGGAGGATTGCTCTCCACTCGGAGTAGATTTTTAACTTAGGCGAGGACGGGCTCGCGGCTAAGCCCCCGAGTGGGAGGATTGCTCTCCACTCGGAGTAGATTTTTAACTTAGGCGAGGACGGGCTTGTGGCTAAGCCCCCGGGTGGGAGGATTGCTCTCCACTTAGAGTAGATTTTTAACTTAGGCGAGGATGGGCTCGCGGCTAAGCCCCCGAGTGGGAGGATTTTTCTCCACTCGGAATAGATTTTTAACTTAGGCGAGGACGGACTCGCGGCTAAGCCCCCGAGTGGGAGGATTGCTCTCCACTCGGAGTAGTTTTTCCATGAGAACTTTACGTAGTCGAGTGCCTCCAACGACTGGGTCGACCACCAAAGCTTGTCGCCCGAGGGTAGCAACGTGGGCTGGGTGATCTGACTGGTCGAAGGTGATAGGAGTCTTTGACCACTTGAGGTATGTTGTAGTTGCTGGAGCAACCATGTTCACCTCTCTATTGATAACTTTCAGTCGACTTTTGCTCTCGACGTCAGCAAAAATCACCAAAGTTGCATTGACCTTCGGGTAATCATCTGCCTTTTCTTCATCTTCATCCTTATCAGGGCCTTTCTCTCTCTGATGTCCTTGACAGAACTGCTAGATAAGGAATTTGCACTGTCGAGTGGTGTGTTTAGGCAAAATCAAGTTGCCTTCTTCATATTTCTTCGTGTTGATGGCACACGGTACATCCAGGACATCCTAGCCCAACTGATCCTTCATCTTCTTGGGTACCCACTGTCCTTTGGGCTTTCCCTTGAACTTTCCTTCCGTATTCACTACTGCAGCTTCAGCCTGACCCGTAGCTTCAGCCTTGCATTTTTGCTTCCGACTGGGATTTCCGCCACCAGCGTCGGGGTCGACTGTCTTCCCTTTGCCATTATGAAGTTGGTCTTCTTCTTCACCATTCGCGTATCGAGTGGCTATCTCCATAATCCAATTCAAAGTCATGGCCCCGGAGCAACCAAATTTCAGAGTGAGCTCTCTGCACCGTACGCCTTCCTTGAAAGCGCAAACTGCTTGGTGCTCTGAAACATTCTCTACCAGATGGTGAAGTGTAGTCCACCGCTAGATGTAATCCCTCAAAGTTTCATTCGGCTTTTGGACACAATGCTGCAACTCAGACAGCCCTGCGGGACACTTGCAAGTGCCTTCAAATTTCTTGATAAACACTCGGGCCAAGTCTTCCAAACAGAAAATGCTAGCAGGGGCCAACTGATTCAACCAGGCTCTGGCCGAACCTTCAAGCATCAAGGGCAGGTCCTTCATGGCTACCTCATCATTGCCTCCACCTATCTACACTGCCACTTGGTAATCCTCCAACCACGTGTCTAGCTTTGACTCGCGAGTAAACTTGCTTACTCATGTAGCCAATCTAAAGTTGGGAGGAATCTCAGCAGCTCGAATGGCTCTGTTGAAACACTCGGGCCCAGAGATGAATGCTCTGCTCCCACTCGGGAAATCTCTATCCAAACCTTCTCTGTTGGCTTTGCCTCTGTCAACCAGGCCCTGCACAAGGACTGACCTTGCATCAAACCCGGGCTCTCGGGGGTCGACTAGGATCCGCCGCTCGTCGTCGTACGGGCGCCTGTCATCATACCCCCGGGGCGCGTACGAACCACCCCTCTGAGGGGGCGTAGGCACTCGACGGCGGTCATCACGGTGGTATTGAGGGTCAAACTGCCCGTGGCCTCGACCCAGGTACTGGTCCTGGCGATAACCACGATCTTCACGCCGCAGAGGCGATCTTGGGCTATGTGTCAACTGAATTGTGTCTGCCATGACAGACCTGTTGTGAATCCTATTGCGCGACTGGGATACAGCCGAATTCTGTTCTCTGGCTGCCTTGAGCAGTGCCCGAATCTGCTGTAAGCCTCTTCTAGCCTCGAAACAGGATGGATGGATTGTATCTGCAATATGTGCAGCTACTGCAACATTTTGGATCGGAGTTCGGTATACCTGACACTCATCCTGAGGTCCTGTCGGAAACAATTGTCGCTGTCGTCGACTGTAACGTGGAATATGTCTGCGGGCGCAGGCGTCGAGTGCTTGCTGAAGATTCTCCAGGCGCACACGGTCAGCCAGAGTTGCTACGCGCGCAGCCTCCAAGGCCTGAGCTTCGGCGGTCTCCCCAACGATGGGGGTCTAGAGAGCTTGATCATTTCTACGCTGCAACTCCTCTCTCTGTTCCGTAGTGAGGTCTTGAGGATAGTACTCATCGTTGTCGCGCGACGGACCGCCGCTATCGCCCACTCCACAGGGTAATCCTGGCGGGCTGCACTGGGGACCAACCATGAGGACTTCCGTCGGGGGGTTGTTGCTTTCGCACTCAGAGATAGTATCCGAGTGGATAGTCGACAGATCGAACAAGCCATACGAGGACTCATCAGACTCGATTGCCGCGACTAGAGGTGTGGCCGACTGACGGGCCACCGCGTGTTTCACCCACCGCTCGAGCCGCGAGCGACCAGATCGCATGCGGCGGCGGGTCGCGGGAAGCGAAGACGCCACGGGAGATGACCGATACTGAGTCGACGGCTGCCGCAGGAGGCTACCACAGACACTCGCACGGAAGGTTGCCGCCTGATACGTCTCCAACGTATCTATAATTTATGAAGTATTCATGCTATTATATTATACATCTTGGATGTTATGCACTTTTATATTATTTTTGGGACTAACCTATTAACCCAGAGCCCAGTGCCAGTTTCTGTTTTTTCCCTTGTTTCAGTGTTTCGCAGAAAAGGAATATCAAACGGAGTCCAAACGGAATGAAACCTTCGGGGGAGTTATTTTTGGAACGGAAGCAATCCAGAAGACTTGGAGTGTACGTAAGGGAAGCAACGAGGAAGGCACGAGGCAGGGGCGTGCGCCCACCCCCCTGGGCGCGCCCTCCACCCTCGTGGGCCCCTCATGGCTCCCCTTACCGACTTCTTTCGCCTATATATATCCATATACCCTAAAAACATCGGGGAACAGAATAGATCGGGAATTCCTCCGCCGCAAACCTCTGTAGCCACCAAAAACCAGTCGGGACCCTGTTCCGGCACCCTGCCGGAGGGGGGATCCCTCACCGGTGGCCATCTTCATCATCCCGGCGCTCTCCATGACGAGGAGGGAGTAGTTCACCCTCGGGGCTGAGGGTATGTACCAGTAGCTATGTGTTTGATCTCTCTCTCTCTCTCTCGTGTTCTTGGTTCGGCACGATCTTGATGTATCGCGAGCTTTACTATTATAGTTGGATCTTATGATGTTTCTCCCCCTCTACTCTCTTGTAATGGATTGAGTTTTCCCTTTGAAGTTATCTTATCGGATTGAGTCTTTAAGGATTTGAGAACACTTGATGTATGTCTTGCATGTGCGTATCTGTGGTGACAATGGGATATCACGTGATTCACTTGATGTATGTTTTGGTGATCAACTTGCAGGTTCCGCCCATGAACCTATGCATAGGCCTTGGCACACGTTTTCGTCTTGACTCTCCGGTAGAAACTTTGGGGCACTCTTTGAAGTACTTTGTGTTGGTTTGAATAGATGAATCTGAGATTGTGTGATGCATATCGTATAATCATACCCACGGATACTTGAGGTGACATTGGAGTATCTAGGTGACATTAGGGTTTTGGTTGATATGTGTCTTAAGGTGTTATTCTAGTACGAACTCTTGAATAGATCGATCCGAAAGAATAACTTTGAGGTGGTTTCGTACCCTACCATAATCTCTTCGTTTGTTCTCCGCTACTAGTGACTTTGAAGTGACTCTTTGTTGCATGTTGAGGGATAGTTATATGATCCAATTATGTTATTATTGTTGAGAGAACTTGCACTAGTGAAAGTATGAACCCTAGGCCTTGTTTCAACGCATTGCAATACCGTTTGTGCTCACTTTTATCATTAGTTACCTTGCTGTTTTTATATTTTCAGATTACAAAAACCTATATCTACCATCCATATTGCACTTGTATCACCATCTCTTCGTCGAACTAGTGCACCTATACAATTTACCATTGTATTGGGTGTGTTGGGGAAACAAGAGACTCTTTGTTATTTGGTTGCACGGTTGTTTGAGAGACCATCTTCATCCTACGCCTCCCACGGATTGATAAAACCTTAGGTCATCCACTTGAGGGAAATTTTCTACTGTCCTACAAACCTCTGCACTTGGAGGCCCAACAACGTCTACAAGAAGAAGGTTGAGTAGTAGACATCACCGCCCCGCGAATGGGGAGCGCCTCTACATCGATGGGGGCCTCTTAGAGCCAGGCCGAATCGTCGGCGATGAAGGTGAGCACGCCAAGACGGATCTCACAACCCAAAGGCAATCCACCACCGGAAACCATGTTGACGAAGATCAAAGATTGCAACCTCGCCGGAAGTCGCTTAGATGCCAGCCCCACCGTGGGAGCCAATTGTCGTGGGAATAGATTTGACAGTAGAGATAGGGGGTACGTAGGAGAGGGCAGAGTGCTAGCTACGGCGAAGTTGTACACTCGGTTTTACGAGTTCAGGCCCCACTCGGAGGAGGTAACAACCTACATCTCAGTGCCGCAGAGGCTTGTTGATTGGAGTGTTGAGTTACAGGGGGTGCGAACCCTTGTGCCAGAGGGGAGGTGTGGCTTATAAAGAGTGCGCCGAGCCCTCGCAGTCCTCAGTTACCCAAGCATTCAATGAGGGAGTAAAGTCACGTATGTTACTGGTAACGCTCGTGTTTAATGACCTTTATGGTGGTGGAGTGAATGACCGACCGTTGCTATCTACAGGTGACTTTAGGTCTTCTGTCATTCGAGTGGATTCTTGTACTCCGAGTGAATGATGACGGTCGAGTGGAATTGGGGTGTGCGAGTGGATCTTCTGTCGAGTGAGTTGCACTCTGTGATGATTCCAGTCGGTATCTTCTTTTCGTCTTCGTAGACCTTGGCCTCTTATGTGGTTTCCTTGGGAAGGGCATATAGGTCAGGCCTAAGACCCTACCCTAGGTACATGTCATCGTCAGCACCTTCGTGGAAACTAGTACGTCTCCGTCGTATCTATAATTTTTTATTGTTCCATGCCAATTTTCTACAACTTTCATATACTTTTGGCAACTTTTTATACTATTTTTGGTACTAACATATTGATCCAGTGCCCAGTGCCAGTTCCTGTTTGTTGCATGTTTTTTGTTTCGCAGAAAATCCATATCAAACGGAGTCCAAATGGGATAAAAACTGACGGAGAATTTTTTTGGAATATTTGTGATTTTTGGGAAGAAGAATCAACGCGATACAATGCCCGAGGGGGCCACGAGGCAGGGGGCGCGCCCTGGACCCTCGTGGCCACCCCGTAAGGCGGTTGGAGCCCTTCTTTCGCTGCAAGAAAGCTAATTTCTGGATAGAGATAGTGTCCAAAATTCAGCCCAATCGGAGTTACAGATCTTCGGTTATAAAAGAAACGGTGAAAGGGCAGAATCCAAAACGCAGAAACAGAGAGAGACAGAGAGACAGATCCAATCTCGGAGGGGCTCTCGCCCCACCCACGCCATGGAGACCAAGGACCAGAGGGGAAACCCTTCTCCCATCTAGGGAGGAGGTCAAGGAAGAAGAAGAAGGAGGGGGGCCCTCTCCCCCTCGCTTCCGGTGGCGCCGGAGTGCCACCGGGGGCCATCATCATCACCGCAATCTTCACCAACAACTTCACCGCCATCATCATCAACTCTTCCCCCCTCTATGCAGCGGTGTAACCCCTCTTTTACCCGCTGTAATCTCTACTTAAACATGGTGCTCAACGCTATATATTATTTCCCAATGATGTATGGCTATCCTATGATGTTTGAGTAGATCTGTTTTGTCCTATGGGTTAATTGATGATTGTGATTGGTTTGAGTTGCATGTTTTATTATTGGTGCTGTCCTATGGTGCTCTCCATGTCGCGCAAGCGTGAGGGATCCCCGCTGTAGGGTTTGCAATATGTTCATGATTCGCTTATGGTGGGTGGCGTGAGTGACAGAAGCACAGACCCGAGTAAGTAGGTTGTTTGCGTATGGGACAAAGAGGACTTGATGCTTTAATGCTATGGTTGGGTTTTAACTTAATGATCTTTAGTAGTTGCGGATGCTTGCTAGAGTTCCAATCATAAGTGCATATGATCCAAGTAGTGAAAGTATGTTAGCTTATGCCTCTCCCTCAAATAAAATTGCAATAATGATTACTGGTCTAGTTATCGATTGCCTAGGGACAAATAACTTTCTCGTGACAAAAAGCTCTCTACTAAAACTAATTTAGTTGTGTATTTATCTAAACAGCCCCTACTTTTATTTACGTGCTCTTTATTATCTTGCAAAGCTATCCAAAAACACCTAGAAAGTACTTCTAGTTTCGTACTTGTTCTAGGTAAAGCGAACGTTAAGCGTGCGTAGAGTTGTATCGGTGGTCGATAGAACTTGAGGGAATATTTGTTCTACCTTTAGCTCCTCGTTGGGTTCGACACTCTTACTTATCAAAAGAGGCTACAATTGATCCCCTATACTTGTGGGTTATCAAGACCTTTTTCTGGCGCCGTTGCCGGGGAGTTATAGCGTGGGGTGAATATTCTCGTGTGTGCTTATTTGCTTTATCACTAAGTAGATTTTATTTTTTGTTCTAAGTTGTTCTCTATCTTTAGTTATGGATATGGAACACGAAATACCAAAAAAAATTAGGTGTACTTGATGCTCATGGAGATGGGAACCTCCTAAAACCCTCGATGCTCGTTATGTGATAGATATTATGTACTACTTTGATAATCCTGAGAAAACCCCATTCAATTTGGTAATGGGAGACACGTTGGATCAACGTGAATACTTTAGGGATTATCGCTTGACTCAAAAAGGGAAAATATTATGGGATCAAATTTATATGTTGAAGTGGTATGCTAGGCAACTATGCTTGAGATATGATTATACTTGTTGCTCTAGGATGAAGTTTCCACACCTTCCCTTTTCATGCAAATTTAATGATAATGAAACCTTGGCTTCTTATGCTAGAGGTATATATGATTACTATGATGTGGAACAAATAGAAGAATTTGTTGCTTTTATGGGTGCTTATGAAATTGAATCTGTATTTAAAGAGTGTGAAAATCTTTATGATGTTGTTTATAGACCTAAAAATTTAGCTCCTTAAATATTGCTATGAGAATTATGAATACAATGCCGATATTGATGCATTTATTGAGAAAGTCTCCGCTGTCCAAGAAGAGACTAATATTTTGCAGGAAACTATGGAAGAAGAAATTACTGAAACTGTGAGCTCATTAGATGAAAAAGATGAGGAGGAGAGCGAAGAACAAAAGGAGGAAGAGCGGATTGGTCACCCGTGCCCACCTTCTAATGAGAGTAACTCTTCAACTCATACATTGTTTAATTACCCTTTGTGCTTACCAAAGGATGATTGCTATGATGACTGTTATGATCTCGTTGATTCTCTTGGAATATCCCTTTTTGATGAGGCTTGCTATGCTTGTGGCCAAGATGCCAATATGAATTATGCTTATGGAGATGAACTTTCTATAGTTCCTTATGTTAAACATGAAATTGTTGCTATTGCACCCACGCATGATAGTCCTATTATCTTTTTGAATTCTCCCGATTATACTATATCAGAGAAGTTTGCCCTTATTAAGGATTATATTGATGGGTTGCCTTTTACCGTTGCACATGATGATTTTGATAGATATAATATGCATGTTCTTGCTGCTCCTACTTGCAATTATTATGAGAGAGGAACTATATCTCCACCTCTCTATGTTTCCAACATGGTAAAATTGCAAGAAACTGTTTATACTATACATTGGCATTTACTTTGTGTGCATGAATTGTTCTTTTATGACATGCCGATGCATAGGAAGAGAGCTAGACTTCGTTGTTGCATGATATATGTTACTTTGTGCTCACTACTAAATCACAAATCATTGCTAATTAAAATTGGCTTTGATATACCTTAGGATCCGGGTGGATTCACTACTTGAGCACTATATGCCTAGCTTAATGGCTTTAAAGAAAGCGCTGCCAGGGAGACAACCTGGAAGTTTTAGAGAGTCATTTATTTCTGTTGAGTGCTTTTATATAGTTTAAAAACAAAAAAATAAAGAGGGGAACCTAAATCTTTTTTAAAAAGAAGAGTGAAAGTGAGAGAGACAAGCATTGTTGAAGTGGGGGAGCTCCTTGAACTTTGTTCATGCTCACGGAAACTTTGTAAATCTTGATTACAGAAAATTTTCAACAAAAATAATTATCCCCTTCTACAATTCCATTGTATTATAAAAATAATGTGCCAAGGTTTGCCTTTAGGATGTTTACAATGCTTGTTGGTTTGTGCGGTGCAGGATAGAAACTTTGGCTGTAGTGCGCGATTTTTCATTTTTTACTGGAACGTTAAACGGTTGAGAAACTTTTTGAACTGTATTTATATACAAATTTTTTATTTTTCCTAATTTTGGTAGAATTTTTGGAGTACCATAGGTATGGTGAATGTTCAGATTATTACAGACTGTTCTGTTTTAGACAGATTCTGTTTTTGATGCATAGGTTGCTTGTTTTGATGAAACTATCAATTTCTATCAGTGGATTAAGCCATGGAAAAGTTATATTACAGTAGCTACAATGCAAAAACAAAATATGAATTGGTTTGCAACAGTACTTAGAGTAGTGATTTGCTTTATTATACTAACGGATCTTACCGAGTTTTCTGTTGAAGTTTTGTGTGGATGAAGTGTTCGAAGATCGAGAAGGTCTCGATATGAGGAAAAGGAGGAGAGGCAAGAGCTCAAGCTTGGGGATGCCCAAGGCACCCCAAGTAAATATTCAAGGAGACTCAAGCGTCTAAGCTTGGGGATGCCCCGGAAGGCATCCCCTCTTTCTTTAACAAGTATCGATATGTTTTCGGATTCGTTTCGTTCATGCGATATGTGCAAATCTTGGAGCGTCTTTTGCATTTAGTTTTCATTTTTATTTTATGCACCATGCTGGTATGAGATATTCCTTGTTTGATTTATAGAATTCTCATTGCACTTCACTTATATCCTTTGAGTACGGCTTTATAGAATGCTTCATGTGCTTCACTTATATCTTTTGAAGTTTGGATTGCCTGTTTCTCTTCACATAGAAAACCGCCATTTGTAGAATGCTCTTTTGCTTCACTTATATTTGTTAGAGCGTGGGCATATCTTTTGTAGAAAGAATTAAACTCTCTTGCTTCACTTATATCTATTTAGAGAGATGACAGGAATTGGTCATTCACATGGTTAGTCATAAAATCCTACATAAAACTTGTGCATCACTGAATATGATATGTTTGATTCCTTGCAATAGTTTTGCGATATAAAGGTGGTGATATTAGAGTCGTGCTAGTTGAGTAATTGTGAAATTGAGAAATACTTGTGTTGAGGTTTGCAAGTCCCGTAGCATGCACGTATGGTGAACCATTATGTAACAAAGTTGGAGCATGAGGTATTTATTGATTGTCTTCCTTATGAGTGGCGGTCGGGGACGAGCGATGGTCTTTTCCTACCAATCTATCCCCCTAGGGGCATGCGTAGTAGTACTTTGCTTCGAGGGCTAATAAAGTTTTGCAATAAGTATATGAGTTCTTTATGACTAATGTGAGTCCATGGATTATACGCACTCTCACCCTTCCATCATTGCTAGCCTCTTCGGTACCGTGCATTGCCCTTTCTCACCTCGAGAGTTCGTGCAAACTTTGCCGGTACATCCAAACCCTGTGATACGATACGCTCTATCACACATAAGCCTCATTATATCTTCCTCAAAACAGCCAACATACCTACCTATCATGGCATTTCCACAACCATTCCGAGATATATTGCCATGCAACTTCCATCATTATCATATACATGACTTGAGCATTTATTGTCATATTGCTTTGCATGATTGTAAGATAGCTAGCATGATGTTTTCATGGCTTGTCCGTTTTTTTATGTCATTGCACATCCCGGTACACCGCCGACGGCATTCATATAGAGTCAGATCTTTGTTCTAGTATCGAGTTGTAATATTGAGTTATAAGTAAATAAAAGTGTGATGATCATCATTATTAGAGCATTGCCCCCAAAAAAAAGAGAGGCCAAAGAAGCCTAAATAAAAAAAGGGGGCCAAAGAAGCCCGCAAAAAAAGGGGGCAATGTTACTATCCTTTTACCAGACTTGTGCTTCAAAGTAGCACCATGATCTTCATGATAGAGAGTCTCTCATTTTGTCACTTTCATATACTAGTGGGAATTTTCATTATAGAACTTGGCTTGTATATTCCAACGATGGGATTCCTCAAATGCCCTAGGTCTTCATGAGCAAGCAAGTTGGATGCACACCCACTTAGTTTCAGTTTGAGATTTCATATACTTATAGCTCTAGTGCATCCGTTGCATGGAAATCCCTACTCCTCACATTGACATCAATTGATGGGCATCTCCATAGCCCGTTGATTAGCCACGTCGATGTGAGACTTCCTCCTTTTTTGTCTTCTCCACACAACCTCCACCATCATATTCTATTCCACCCATAGTGCTATATCCATGGCTTGCGCTCATGTATTGCGTGAGGGTTGAAAAGGCTGAAGCGCGTTAAAAAGTATGAACCAATTGCTCGGCTTGTCATCGGGGTTGTGCATGATGTGAATATTTTGTGTGGTGAAGATGGAGCATAGCCAGACCATATGATTTTGTAGGGATAAATTTCTTTGGCCATGTTATTTTGAAAAGACATGATTGCTTTATTAGTATGCTTGAAGTATTATTGTCTTAATGTCAAATGATATACCATTGCTTTGAATCACTCATGTCTTAATATTCATGCCATGATTAGATTATGTGATCAAGATTATGCTAGGTAGCATTCCACATCAAAAATTATCTTTTTGTATGATTTACCTACTCGAGGACGAGCAGGAATTAAGCTTGGGGATGCTGATACGTCTCCGTCGTATCTATAATTTTTGATTGTTCCCTGCAATTATTCTACAACTTTCCTATACTTTTGGCAACTTTTTATACTATTTTTGGGACTAACATATTGATCCAGTGCCCAGTGCCAGTTCCTGTTTGTTGCATGTTTTTTGTTTCGCAAAACATCCATATCAAACGGAGTCCAAACGGGATAAAAACTGACAGATATTTTTTTGGAATATTTGTGATTTTTGGGAAGAAGAATCAACGCGATACGATGCCCGAGGGGGCCACGAGGCAGGGGGCGCGCCCCAGGGGGTCAGGCGCGCCCTGGACCCTCATGGCCACCTCGTAAGGCAGTTGGAGCCCTTCTTTCGCCGCAAGAAAGCTAATTTCCGGATAGAGATCGTGTCCAAAATTCAGCCCAATCGGAGTTACGGATCTCCGATTATAAAAGAAACGGTGAAAGGGCAGAATCCAGAACGCAGAAACAGAGAGAGATAGAGAGACAGATCCAATCTCGGAGGGGCTCTCGCCCCTCCCACGCCATGGAGACCAAGGACCAGAGGGGAAACCCTTCTCCCATCTAGGGAGGAGGTCAAGGAAGAAGAAGAAGGAGGGGGCCCCTCTCCCCCTCGCTTCCGGTGGCGCCGGAGTGCCACCGGGGGCCATCATCATCACCGCAATCTTCACCAACAACTTCACCGCCATCATCATCAACTCTTCCCCCCTCTATGCAGCGGTGTAACCCCTCTTTTACCCGCTGTAATATCTACTTAAACATGGTGCTCAACGCTATATATTATTTCCCAATGATGTATGGCTATCCTATGATGTTTGAGTAGATCTGTTTTGTCCTATGGGTTAATTGATGATTGTGATTGGTTTGAGTTGCATGTTTTATTATTGGTGCTGTCCTATGGTCCTCTCCATGTCGCGCAAGCGTGAGGGATCCCCGCTGTAGGGTTTGCAATATGTTCATGATTCGCTTATGGTGGGTGGCGTGAGTGACAGAAGCACAGACCCGAGTAAGTAGGTTGTTTGCGTATGGGACAAAGAGGACTTGATGCTTTAATGCTATGGTTGGGTTTTAACTTAATGATCTTTAGTAGTTGCGGATGCTTGCTAGAGTTCCAATCATAAGTGCATATGATCCAAGTAGTGAAAGTATGTTAGCTTATGCCTCTCCCTCAAATAAAATTGCAATAATGATTACTGGTCTAGTTATCGATTGCCTAGGGACAAATAACTTTCTCGTGACAAAAAGCTCTCTACTAAAACTAATTTAGTTGTGTATTTATCTAAACAGCCCCTACTTTTATTTACGTGCTCTTTATTATCTTGAAAAGCTATCCAAAAACACCTAGAAAGTACTTCTAGTTTCGTACTTGTTCTAGGTAAAGCGAACGTTAAGCGTGCGTAGAGTTGTATCGGTGGTCGATAGAACTTGAGGGAATATTTGTTCTACCTTTAGTTCCTCGTTGGGCTTGACACTCTTACTTATCGAAAGAGGCTACAATTGATCCCCTATACTTGTGGGTTATCAGAAAGCATCAAAGAGTGGCAATGCGAATAGTTTTATACCAGTGAGCCACTCGCCGGCAGCCAGGCCAAAGTCCGGGCCTTCTCGGCTGACCCTCCAAGGAGGCTAGTCTCCTGGAAAAGGAAGGGCATAGATTGGGGTAACCCTGAAGAGGTGGCAGAGCTACAAAATAAAGTCAAATTTCTGGGAGACAAAAAGAAGATCAAGCTGGTGGACGTGGTCAACGTCATGCTCCACCATCGTATCTTGCCGCTCCAGCTTTGGGCGGGCCCGATGTGGGCCTACAAGCCCGAGGACGTGCCTCCCGTGAAGCACTTCTTCCGCACCTCCCTGGCCGGGATGTGGGCGGCGCTGTTCAAGCTGTCCCAGAATAAATTCCCCTCCGAGGGGCGGGACAGTGGCTTCAAAGCCACACATGACGCCTCCGAGGTAATTACAACACATAGTTTCACACCATGTATCCTTTTTTATCTTGTAGATCTCCCTTATCAGAACGATCAAACCCATCCTTTCTTTTCTCAAAAATGGATCCTCAAGGCACAACAAATGTTGTGTTTGGCGCCGCTGCCCAAGGAGGTGAGGTCTCCTTAGCTCAAGGCGCTCTTGCTCGAGGAACCATACGTGGTTGGCCAAGGGACATAAGTCACCAAAGGGAAAGGGTGGCCATTGCATTCGGGAGCCTTCAGAGGCCCGGTCCGAGGATACCTACATCTCCTCCACCCATGACGACGGGAAGGAGGAAGGGGACACGAAGGATGAAGTGGAGGAGGCTCGCCATCTCCAAAGAGGAAGAGGGAGGCTGATGTCTACTACACAACTTATTCTTGTAGACTCGTGTTGCGCCTCCAAGCGCAGAGTTTTGTAGGACAGTAGCAATTTTCCCTCAAGTGGATGACCTAAGGTTTATCAATCCGTGGGAGGCGTAGATAAATATGGCTCTCTCAAACAACCCTACAATCATATACAAGAAATCTCTTGAGTCCCCAACACACCAAATACAATGGTAAATTGTATAGGTGCACTAGTTCGGCGAAGAGATGGGATACAAGTGTAGTATGGATACTAGATATAGGTTTTTGTAATCTGAAAGTATAAAAAAAGCAAGGTAGCAAGTGATAAAATGGAGCAAAAACGGTATTGCAACTGTTGAAAACAAAGACTAGGGTTCATACTTTCACTAGTGCAATCCCTCAATAGTGCTAACATAATTGAATCATATAACAACCCTCAACGTGCGACAAAGAATCACTCCAAAGTTTCTATCGGAGAACATAGGATGAAAACGGGTATCAACCCATATGCATAGATCACCCCAATGTCACCACGGGAATCCGCAAGTTGAATACCAAAACATACATCAATTAACTCAATAGAATACCCCATTGTCACCACGGGTATCCACATGCAAGACATACATCAAGTAATCTCAAATCCAATATTCGATCGAACATAACAAAACCTCAAAGAAAAAGACTCAATTCATCACAAGTAGATAGAGAGGAAGAAACACCATATGATCTAACTATATTAACAAAGCTCGCAGTACATCAAGATCATGCCAAATCTAGAACGCGAGAGAGAGAGAGAGAGAGAGATCAAACACATAGCTACTGGTGCATACCCCCAGCCCCGAGGGTGAACTACTCCCTCCTCGTCATGGAGACCACTGGGATGATGAAGATGGCCTCCGGCGATGATTTCGCCCTCCGGCAGAGTGCCGGAAAAGGGCTCTAGATGAGATTGTGGAAGTATAGAGGCTTGTGGCGGCGGAGTTGAAGTTCTAGGTTAACTTTCGGGGGTTTTGGTATTTATAGGAATTTTCAGAGTTAGAATCACGCGAAGAGGGGCCACATGGGGCCCACGAGGTACTTGGGCGCGACCACCCCCTTGGCGACTCTCCCAAAGCTTCCTAGGTCCCTTTCCTTCGAGAAAAAATCGTCAAAAAGTTTCGTTGCATTTGGACTTCATTTGATAAGGATTTTTTGGAAAACCAAAAACAAGCAGAAAACAACAATTGATGCTGGGCACTAGGTCAATATGTTACTCCATAAAACTCATATAAAAGTGCACCAAAACCATATAAAATTGTTGTAAACATGACATGAATACTTCATAAATTATAGATACATTGGAGATGTATCAACATCCCCAAGCTTAATTCCTGCTCGTCCTCGAGTAGGTAAATGATAAAGGAAATAATTTATGAAGTGTGAATGCTAGCATAGTGCATAAGTTTGATAAATGATAGGTCCAAACACCATTTCTAGCAACAACAACCTTTTCTCATAAAACTCATTATGATAAAGTAGCAATCAATTCACATGTTATGGTTCAAACAATGCATTCTCTTGAAACTTAACAACCTATTTTCTTAGTCACCAAACAATTTCAATGCATCTTATTGCTTTCTACAAAGTCTAAGTAAGAGCTCCACATACTCAATTATCATATAGTCTTCTATGATAGATAATACTCAAAGCATATTTTTAGAACAAATAGCATCCATCAAACATAGAGAAAGACAGGGGCTTAATTTTCGCCTCCCAGCTCATTTATCATAGAGATAATTGTCAACAATAATAATTCATGATCAAATATATTTGAATGGCTATATGTGCCTAGATCTTTCCCACCACATGATGCTTGCCAACTAAAGAATATGTTGGAAAAAGAAATTGAATCAAAAAAATATTTAATAGAAAAAGTAAAAGATAAGCCCTTCGCAGAGGGAAGCATGGATTTGCAGAGGTGCCAGAGCTCATTGCTTAAAACATAGATGAATACATTTTGAGAGGCATGCATTTTCTGTCAATGTCACGACCGAGAATTCTCAATATCTTCCATGCTAAACACATTATCGGCGGTTGCCAAGCGGAAAGGCAAAGTTTACTCCCCCTTAACCATTCAAACACAAGCCATGGCTAGCCAAATCCTCGAGTGTCCTCCATACAATCAACTTCCCCGAGGAGTTTGTTTCATTATTTTTTGTTTTAATCATAGGACTGGGCTTCCCAATTACCAGCCTCTCTCGTGCAAAGAGAAGAGAATAAACACTCATCATGGGAATAACCCGCTTAGCATGGAAGATACTGACCACCCACTGCCGCTCCATGAGCGGTACAGGCACACAAAACAGATGTTTATTTGAATAATTTGAGGTGGCACATGCAAATTTACTTGGAATGGCAGGGCAATACTGTATATAGGTAGGTATGGTGGACACTCATGGAAGAAACTTGGCTCAAGTATTTTGGAAGCACAAGCAGTATTCCCGCTTAGTACAGAAATTTTGTCTAGCAAAAGGTTCTAAACAACAAGCATCACATGTTGGAGGATCCATAACAATATAACTTCGATACAAATATACCCAAACATAACTCATTATATTGTCTTCCTTGTCCAACTTCAACTAATTCTCTCAAGTGAAAATAATTAATGGGTATTCACAATCATAAAAGATGTCCAAGATAATATATTTATATGTGAAAGTTCGCTTCCATATACTAATCATTCATGAATTGCTTGATGACCAATAGCGATTGTCAAACTTCAATAAATTTTACTTTCTAAACCCAATGTGAAGCTCTGTTAGGCATGGAACAAGCATATGAAGCACATATAATTTCATATTTATGATATTCAATTCATTCAATTATCTACTCATAGGATATAAGTGAAGCACAAGAGTAAATGACAAACTACTCCAAAAGATATAAGTGAAGATCAAATGAGTAGTTAAACAATTAAGTAGCTATGTGAGGACTCTATCTCATTCAAGGTTTCAGATCCAAGGATTTATTCAAACAACAAGCAAAGTGAAAATAAAAGGACACACCAAGAATAGCACATCTCATGCGAAGAAGCAAATACTTAGGCTCAGCCGAGACTAACCGATAATTGTTGATGAAGAAAGGTGGGATGCCTACCGGGGCAACCCCGAGCTTAGAGACTTGAGACTTCTTGGAATATTAAATTGAGGTGTCTTGGGCATCCCTAAGAGCATCCCCAGCCGTTCGCCCCCCAGACGCACTTTTCGTAAATATTTTTAAAAATACTTTCGGCCAAAATTCGGCAAACACGACATAGATTCGGAGATATTTAGGCGTTCCATAGTTTTTTTACATATAGAATACATAAAACCTACTAAAAAGAAAAACAAAGCCTGCCGCGCCTGCAGGTCGAAGAACTTCCCCCACGCCTCGTAGTCGTCGTCGTCACCGCCGTTGTCATCCTCCTTCTCCTTCTTCACACGGCCGTCCCTGCTGGACCCCTGCCCAGGGTCGCCCTGGCGGACTGGTTTGGCCAGCGGCGGCGCGTCTTCATCGCTGTCCTCGAGCATGATGACGCCTCCCTCGTCGCGGCCACGGCGGCGCGGGGCAATCTCCTCCATTGCGTGGCGCTGGCGCTCCATCTCCAGTTGGGCCCAATCCTCCCGTGCCCACTTCATGACGGCCTTGTCATCGAGCGTGTCATCGTGCTCGCTCTTCACGGCGGCGAGCCTCGGCTCCGTCTTCGGCTTGACGAGGCGGGGGGAGCCGACGAGGAGGCACGGCCGCCCTCGTTGATGACGAGGGTGGCGCCGCGGGTGCGCCGGCCGAGCGGCGTTTCCACGGGCTCGGCCTTGACGCTGACGAGCGCCGGCGACCCGGAGAAGTGGGAGGAGGATCAGGAGGAAGAGGAGGAGGACGACGACCCGCCCAACATTCGCCTCGGCAGCCACGGGCCGCAACTCCGGCGGGGAACCGGGGCCGCCGGGTACTGGAGCGGTGGATCGTTGCCGCCCTCGAGGTACTCGAGGACGGCGTGGAGCGGGCGACCGGGGGCGCCCCACCACAGGCGGCGGCCGTCGCTGTTATTGCGCCCCCTTACCACCGGGGCGTTGTTGATGGAGGCGAGCCACTCCGCCTGCCGGGGTTTGAAGTACGCCGCCCACGACTCGTGGTTGCCGGCGTCGTACTCCGGGAGGGCCCGCTCCTCCTCTAATAGAGAGGCCCGCACACACTCGATCTCGCGCGTGGAAGTAGCCAGGGTATTCAACGTCGGGCAGCGGGGGGCTGGGAAGTCCCCGGCGCTGAGCCTCCACCGCCTCGGCGCACGCATGTCATGGGGCACCGGGTAGTTCGCCTCGTGGAGGAGGTGGGATTCCCACTCGTGCAGAGAGCGTCGGTCAAAGCCGTTGGCTGCCGTCGCGTCGCCGGGGAACCATTCACCCATCGGCTGGGCATGCACGCGGTGGCTAGACGGGCAGAGAGGGAAAAAGAGGGCGTCAGCGACGAGAGAGAGGGGGGAGGGTCTGCGGGCGGGTGCGTCCACCGGCGAGGGAGGGGCGTGGCTTTTATAGCGGCTGGGGGCGGCAACGAGTGAACGCGTGGCAGGAGGGGGCGCGTCGCAGCACTGCATCGCCCGTGAAGAATCAATGGAAGGCTGACCGGTGGCAGCAATTTCATTGATTCCCCACGGGAAACCGAGGCGATGAGGACGAGGAGGCGCGGGGTCTCTGACTTGGTGGGCCCACCATTCTTTCGCGTAAAAAACGATTGCCCCAGCGCCCCCGGGCGCCCCCAGCACGCCGATTTCGGCATGGGTCCACCGGCGCCAGTTTCGGGCATTACCAACGATAAATGGGCTCCTGGGACGCGTCCAGTCGCAAAGTCGCCGCTTGCCATTTATTTTGCCATTCCTTTGATCCAGAGATGACTGAGATTCCAGAAAGTGGTAGTGGAGCTCGTGTTCCATGGTACCCCCATGAACAGTAAAATGAAAATACTTAAAAATTTAAGAAGTTCTGAAATTTTGTGCCATTGTTTATGACCAAAAATTTTAAGTGCTTGCAAACTTTGGTGCCTATATGACATCTGATGAGCTCAAAAAAAGGTTCTGCTCAACAGTGCACACAAGTTTAAGTACCAACTTTTTTTATTTTCTGTACGGGCTCCTAGAATGTTATTTGGCCACAAAAATTTGTAAGAAATTACAACATTTGGTCACAATCACTCTTACAAAGTTTCAGACTTTTTGGATTTTACTATTTTTTTAGTTTTATTGTTCATCGGAGTACCATGAAGCTCGAGCTTTAAAAAGTGAAAACCCACACTTCTGAAATTCTGGCATGTCGGAGAGCTGTCGAGGTGGCGATAGAGATGGATTGCAGAAGAGTCCACGTTGAGTTGGACTGCAAGTCCGTCGTAGGTATGCTCAATAATCAAGAGAAAAATCTCTCTGTCGCAGGGCCAGTGATAGAAGAAATTAAAGGTATGTTGCGTGCTTAAGAAGACTGGAAGGTGGCTGAGGTCTGGCGGGGATCTTCTTGTGCCACACAACCTTTTCAGTGTGGGTTGGTTTGACGATCGTCTTGGGGCAAAATTTCGTGTTTTGACCCTTTTTGCAAACAAAATCAGGATCTGACCCCCGTTCGAAAATATTTCGGGATCCGACCCTTTTGCCTACCGCCAGGGGGGCTGGCGGTAGGTGTGCATGTCCTACCACCATCCTCTCTGGCGGTAGGGCCTTTCGGCGACTAACGGCCGTTTGAGCTGGCTGACATGGAAAAGGGCCTACCGCCAGACCCTCTGGCGGTAGGGTCCTGTGTGGTGGATAAGGTGGGGAGGGGCTGGATATTTCCTCCCCCTCCTCAACCACTCATTCAGGCCACACCTCTCCACCGAGCTCAACTCTCCCCCCTTCTTTCTTTGAAGCACAAGAGCCTCCCAAATCTCACTCATTTGTTTGAGATTTCTCCGGTGGATTCTTACCATTTTCATCACTCAAGGTGGCTCTCTCATTTCTCCTAATTTTGATTGGTTGATATCTTTGTTTACTTTGCATTTGCTCATTTGATTGCAAACCCTAGCTCATCATTTTGGTGTGGTCAAATCAATTACTATGATCCATTTAGGTTTATGTTTGTGATTTCCTTATGTATGATGTGCTTAGAATTGCTTGTAGAATAGTTTGTGTACCTAGATCTAGTGCTAGTCTTAATGTACATAATTGGGGTTAGGTTAGGCTTAAGAAAGCAATTAAAGCTAAGTTACTTTAATAGCAACTTTTCGAATTGTAGGATGGCACCGTTCGTTTTCTTTGAAACTTTTGCTGAGGCGGCGGCGAACCGTGAACGCGAATTGATTGAGGAAAAGATGAATTTGTGGATCGAAGCCATTGATGCGTTGAATGCGGAGTGTAGGGCCTTTTCATATAATTATTTCAATAAAGACCGTTCCAAAAAAATTATAACAAAAAAGGAGAGGCTGATGAAGAAGCTCAAGACGGCGGAAAAAAATTGTAGGCTTGATCTTGCAATGCAAATTACATTGTGTGTGACAACGAGAGAATATGCTGAGATAGACATGGGCAATCATGGTCAGGTCATTGATTGGTTAGTTTGCCGACCATTCTCGTCGGACGAGAACCGGGCTTCTCGTTGGGCATGGGTCAAAGAAAGAAATGATATTATTTGTTGCAACCCGGGACCGTACGCCGCATAGAATTGCATGAGGCTATGTAATCTTTGTCATTTGGACTGTAATGACATGTACCCTATGCTTGGTCGTCATTTGAACTACTATGACTTGTACCCTTAACATTTGAACTCATTAAGAACTTGGTGTTGTATGTCATATCAAGTAACCAAGTGTTGTACTCTACTGAATTTATTTTATGTTTTGGTTTATGTCATCTTAAACCCGTATATTCATGTAGGATGGACAGTCGATCCATGACTATGAACATAGCGTGTGAGAAGATCATGGCGGAGCGACACCGTTGCTTGAAGAAGGAATGTGAAGCATGGTTGAAGAGTGTGATGAGGCAAATGCGGCCATGAAGGATTTCAGCAAGTATCACTTTATCGAGGAACCTTCTGATGCTAAGAATAAAAAAGCTTTCCGAAAGCTTGTGAAGGAGAAAGAGAGGATGCTTGATGAGCTGCAAGACCGGGAATATGCTTGTAGACACGCTTTGGCAGTTGAGATTGCGTTCACTGCAAGCAAAGAAGAATTCCGTGAGATGGACTTGAGGAAACCCGGCCAGGTCATAGGATGGGCAATCAAATAGGGCGTTTCAAAGAATCCCACTCGCCGTGCTGCATGGGCTTGGTTCCGTAAACGAATGGTGTGTTGGGTCATTGGGCAGGATCCACAGACTTTCAACTGAAGCGTAATCAAGCGCGTGACGATCAAATTGAACGTCTGATAAGTATGAGAAATATGTTACATGTTTAGAAAATGTGTTGTTGAGCATGAGTTATTAGTTTGAACCGATGTCATCCGAACCGGGTCATGTTTTAATAAGTTTGAGCATGTGTTATTCGTGAATGTAATGAACTATGTTGAATTGAGTTATGTATGTGCTTGTGAGATGATCATTCTAATATTTGACAGAATTGGGTATATTATGCTAACATTCGACAAATGGGGCAAAACAGAGGGGAAAAGAGAGAAGGAGGGACCAAACCCTACCGCCACAGGGCCTGGCGGTAGGATGTTGTACCCTACCACGAGACAACGTGGCGGTAGGGGTGTATATCTTCTGTGACGAGAAACGCCAATGCCCTGCCGGTAGGGTTGACCCTACCGCCATTGGCTGTGGCGGTAGGTCAACCCTACCGCCAGGGCGCTGGCGTTTTCCGTCACAGAAGATATACACCCCCTACCGCCACAGCCAATGGCGGTAGGGTACATCATCCTACCGCCAGGCCCTCTGGCGGTAGGGTTTGAGCCTACCGCCAAGGGATTGCTTCTCTTCGTGACAGAAACTTTGCCCCACCTACCGCCATGGGCTCTAGCGGTAGGGTCCAACAACCTACTGCCACAGTATCTGGCGGTAGGCTTAAAAACAGAGTAATCCTCTGTTCTGCCCCTCTTCTCAGCACAACAGTTTATAAATAAAATCATCACATGAATTGCTGACAAATCACAGAAATTGCTGACAAACTAAAGTTCTCATGACACCTTGAAAACATCTCCACACCAAATTCAATACAAATGCGAATTCATTCACGACACATGGCTTCTTGCCTTAATACTACATAGTTCATGATAAATTTGGCATGGCTTCATCCGGTTACATGACGAGTCCACCGAAGCGAAGGCTTTACTGAGTCATACGGGGCCAGTTCCCCTTCTTGTCACGTGCCTCATCCTCCTCTTGTGCCTTGCGAGCTTTTGCAAGCTTTCTTGCCCTCTCCTCCTCACGAGCAAGCTTCGCTTGGCGTGCCCTCTCCTCCTCGCGTTGCTTCCGCTCCATCCTCTCTTTCTGACGACGCTCTTCCTCCAAGCCTCTTTGAAACCTTTCTTCGAACAGCCGCTGGCGCCTAAGACAATCTTCTAATTGGTCCTTTTGGATATCTTTTGGCACTTCATGATCTATCCAGCTGAAGTACTTGCATAGAGGAGGCGGTGACTGCATATAAAACGGATGTTAGTGTTGACACACATTTAAGAGTAACATGTTACTTCTCTAGCATACCGGTGGAAGGTCATAGGCGTTAGTTGGAAGCGCACGATCGTAAGCATAATTGGGGCAAACAAAATATCTCCTTCCTTCGGTCCATGACTTCTTTCGATCGGTGGACTCCTTCACCTTGCAAACATCTCCACACCAACATGGCGGAATCTTCACATCTTTCTCCTTCACCTTGTCCAAAGATGTGTCCTTCCACTTGTGTGGCATGTCTTCTTGGTGAGCACACGGTGGCCTCGTCATGGAACTGGATGTTAAGTCTAAATATGAACACATTGACATGTAAAGGGGCAAATATATCAACACATGCATGAACATATTGAAAGTAGTACCATTCACATTATTTCAACCATCCGGATTGAGCAACACGTCGATAGGCCTTCCCCTATCAACCCGACATGTCCTAGAACCACCGGATACATGGCCACGGCCCCCTCCAAGGCTAGTCCTTCCTCCACGGCCACGGCCCCCTCCAAGGCTAGTCCTCCGTCCACATGTTTGACTAGTGCTCATGTTGGTTCTTGGTTTCTTGCATGTCCTAACGTTGTGTCCTGTGTCGTTGCATTCTCCATAATTTTTGTTCTACGGTGGCTCCATGAAATGACCACTACCAAATTGCTTCATTCCGGTGTATCCAGCTAGATCATCCATGTCACTCCGAAATCTCTTCTTTCTTATTCTTCCCCTCATAGGCACCATGAGTGCGGGATCTGGCAGAATGTCTGGCCCAACATACTCAGGCCATTGTGAGGCATCAAGGAAAGGATTGAACCGAGGCGCCCATGTCAACCTTGTTCGTTCCAATGTGAACTCGTGCAACCGCACCGTTGTGCCATCGGATACGCGCACGTTTCTCGCCCGTGTTGCGGTCATCAAATGCGAGCAAGGCCAATGATACTTGTGTGGCCTCTCACACTGGCACCAACGGTTTTCCAGACGCACCTCGTAAGCAACTCCACCATAAGAACTACCATCCCTTGTTGTCCCACCCGGCTCATCGATTTGATAGATCATTTCTTTTTCATTATATTTGATCACTTGTTGTTTGGCAAACTTGCGTGCTTGATGCAACAACCAATCATGAACCTTTAATGGATAGTCCATCTTTTCGCCAATCCACTTGGCCATGCTTTCAGAATGCTTTAGGAAGTACTCATTGAGCTTGATGAAAGTGTACTTGAGTATTGCGGTCACCGGCAAGGAACGGACACCCTTCAACACATTGTTGAAGCATTCCACCATGTTGCTTGTCATGTCCCCATATCGCATACCTCCTTCATCGTAAGTGCGTGACCACTTTTCTTTATCCGGCTCGTGCCTAAGCAAGAATTCTTTTCCCCCTTTGTTCTTCTCCAAAGCCGTGAGGAGTTTATGATATCGGCTTTTGAATGTGTCGGTGTTGAATGCAACGCAAACAAGGGTAAGGACTTTGCAAAACTCCTTGCTCTTGCATGCCCGATAAAAGTTTGCAACAAAGTGTCTCATGCACCAACGGTGTTGAAGCTTTGGAAGACCGGGAATATCAACGTCTATTGCTTTGAGAATCCCATGATGGCGATCCGATATAATGCATACCTCTCGCTTGCCTATCACCTTGGTTCTCACATGCTCCATGAACCACTCCCAATTATCATCGTGCTCCGAAGGCACCAAGGCAAATGCCACCGGCAACACGTTATCATTTGAAGAGTGGGCCATCGCCACCATCAATGTGCCCTTGTATTTGCTGGTCAAGAATGTACCATCTATAGACAAGACCGGGCGACAATACGTGAATGCCTCAATGCATTGTCCAAAGCTCCAGAAGGCACGACGAAACACTCCGTCAATTGACTCCACCCGATGGCGCATTCCCGGGTTTCGATGAGCAATGGCTGCCAACATCTTGGGAAGAATGTTATATGCGGCCTCATAATCACCATGCAACATCCTAATAGCGTTTGCCTTCGCCATCCATGCCTTCCCATACTTGACCGGGTATCCGAAAAGTTCCTCAATCGAAGACATGAGAAACTTGACCTTCACGGTTGGATCATGTGCTATTTGATGCAACAATTTGTATCCTAGATACTCAGACGTGAGTTGACGGTGTCCTGTGCTTCGGTAGGCCTTGTCCGGGGGTACGCACGTGTGAGTGCCAACATGACTCTTCAAGACCCATTGCCCGGTTTCTTTGATTTTTCTACCGCGGACCATCCATTTGCAACCTTCTTGGTCACATTTGACTGTGTACCAAAGTTTTTGATTTGAATGACTAACAACAAACGGCCTATGGTTCCTAATGGCATAGTCACACAACCATATCTTGAACTCTACCAAAGAACCAAACTTGATGCCTTTCTTCAAATGAGCATTCTCATCCTCATTTTCTGGTCGAGGATCACTGAATTTGGGGCACGGCGTTGGCTCAGACAACCAGAATCTCATCCCACCGTCAACGACAGCATTGTCCGCAAGACTCACATCCCTAAACAACGGCGGCCCTCTCTCCTTGCCGGTAACCTTCTTGTAGATTTCATTTTCTTGCGCAGTCAACCCATCCTCATCCAACTCTTCCTCTGGACCCTCGTCATCCGAGTTATACCCACACATACGGTTATAAGGGAGGGTACGGTCCATGTCTTGTTGCCGCACAATGACATCCAAGTTACCAATTGGATTGTAATGGATCTCTTCATTCTCCGAGTAAGCATCCTCTTGAGCAACAATAGCATCATCATCAACATGACCATTAGCATGTTCTTCAACATGAGGAATAGCATCTTCTTCAACACGAGGAATAGCATCATGACAGAGTACTATGGCGCTAGCATTGATATGATCTTCATTGGGTTGGCTACTTGGTGGTTGGCTAGAACAATTGGGGACATACACCTCGGCACTATCATCATGTATGGGGGAGGATGCATTGCGGTTGAGATCAATTTGCAAAGGAGGAGGAGGATCAACCTTTGTGGCAAAGATCTCAAGAGACTTGTCTTGTGGTGCGTCTACTTTTTCCTTGTACACATTCCAATGCAATTGGGAGGTGATGGGCATACTCTTTAATCCGGACTTTACTCCCAATCCAACATCATACCTCCCAATAAGCTTAACCTCGGCATTTGGGTCATTCCAATGTAAGACGCTTCTCACTTTAACTACAAGATCATCAAAGCTTGGACTTGTGTCAAAAACCATAGCCTCTTCCCCTCATCGTCATTTCCAAGCATAAATGTCGACTTGTCCAAATAATGAACGTTTACGAGCTTATGGATCTAAGAAATTGGAAACAATATAATCAATTCATATATGTCATCCAACCAACACAAATGGACAAATGAACTAAATTTCGCACAAATTGGACAACTAACTACTATTCATACTAAAGTTAACCTAACCATTAACCCTAACCCTAACCATAACCCCTAACATAACCACTATAACCCTAACCCCCAACATAACCACCAACATAACCCCCAACATAAATACCATAACCCTAACCCTAACACTAACCCCTAACATAACCATAACCCTAGCCATAAATGCATCATAAATACATCATAAATGCACACAACAAGATCAACACCTAGGGTTTGCAACCAATTGACCAAATGCACACAAAACAAAGATCTCAACCAATCCAAAGGAGGGGAAATGGGAGAGGTACCTTGGGTGATGAAAATGCTCCGGATCCACCGGTGAAATGTCAAGCAAATGGAGTGGATCTAGGGGGGGTTTGTGAGTGGGAGAGAGGGGGGAGAGGAGCTGAGCACGGGGAAGAGGGTGAGTGGGGAAGAAGAGTGGTGGTGGGGCCCACAAACCAGCCCCTCCCCACCTTATCCACCACACATGACCCTACAGCCAGAGGGTCTGGCGGTAGGCTTCAGTACCCTACCACCGGAGCCCCTGGCGGTAGGCCCTTTTCCACGTCAGCCAGCTCAAACGGTCGTCAGTCGCCGTGAAAGGCCCTACCGCCAGAGAGGATGGCGGTAGGACGTGCACACCTACCGCCAGCCCCCCTGGCGGTAGGCAAAAGGGTCAGATCCCGAAATATTTTTGAACGGGGGTCAGATCCTGATTTTGTTTGCAAAAAGGGTCAAAACACGAAATTTTGCCTCGTCTTGGACAAAGTCGGAGTCGTTTCTCAGAGATTGGGATGGCGATGACGCCTTTAGGCGATAAGTGATGACGATGTCGTCGTTGTATTGTCTCGACGAGGCCCCTGTGGAGCGGCGTGTGTGGGTATTTTATGTGTGCCGCTCAGCGGTCTGTGATGGTTTTCGCCCAGTTTTTCACTAATTAACTGGGCAACTCTCTTCTCCTTAGTTAATGGATGAGGCAAATATTTTGCTTCCGTTTCAAAAGAAAAAGGTTTCTTGGGTGAGAAGGACAAAATGTTGGCCCTCATAGGTTAGCTAAAGTAGATGTGGGCGATGAACTTTGCAAGGTGGTTAAATGTGCCACCAGGTTGTATTTTGGAAGTGGTCTCGGACGAGATTCCTGAACTTCATTCAATAAATGCGGCAAGTTATCCTAAAAGAAAACACCAAGAAAATATACATTCCATAAGGCCATCAGATCAATCTCACATATCTATCTATCATACACAGGAACTTGTTAAAAAAAATATCACACACAAGAAATCTTGTTCTGCCTCTCCAAAAAAAACAAAAAAAAAGATCTTGTTCTGGGACTAGTACTCAACACATCAACCACGTTTTAAAAAGAAGCAAAAAAAGTATGAAGATACTCTATATAATCTATCTGCCACGCCTGATCGTGCCGGTGGAACAACATGGGACGAAGTCGATCAGAAGCAGGCGTCGAGGAGGCAGCAGCAGCACAGCGCCGCGCAGCTGCAACAACACAAGAAGCAGACGATCATTATCAGCTCGTTAGAAATGAGGCTACGGAGACGAGTGAGAATCCAGAACAAGGGAGACAAATTACGTACCATCCTTTCAAGAAGCCATCGCCGCCGTGGCCGTGTCCGCCGCGGCTGGTGGTGTCGGCGCCGGCAGGAGGGTACTGTTGGTCCTGCTGGTACATAGCCGGCGGCGGCGCGACGTAGGCCTGCTGGTGGTGGCCCGGCGGAGGGTACGCTGCTGCAGTGCCCGGTGGCGGGTAGCCTGCGTAACCGGAAGAAACAGAACGGTACACTCAGAATTCATTCAAGAACCAAACAATCTAGCTGGTGTTTTCTACGTACTGACCGTGGCAAAAGACGTGAAACCGCAAAGAAAATGGAACTGGTACGTACCCTGCTGGTAGCTCATGATCGAGTCGCAGGAAGAGGTAGCAAAAGCCCTGCAGAACAATGCTCTGTTCCTCTTAGTTCTGACGCAATTAACGGAGACCAATGAAGAACAGGAGATGAGGAGGAGGACGAACTTGCTAGTGACTGGACAGAACGGGATGGAGTGGAAACTGCATCATTCGATTTGTCTACTTATACAGAGAAGAGATGCATGCGCGCACGCGGCATCCCGGTCGGTTTGCTTAGACGCGTCGTCTTGCCTGCTTGAGACAGTCAGACAGACACTGGTCGACGCAGTGGCGAAGCCACGCTTCACCTGTGTAGTCGCTTGACTACACAGGATTGTGGCAAAGCCTAGACCACCGCGTATGTGCACCTCGCCGCTAAATAATCAGGTTCTAGAGAATTACTACACGGACCAACTTGTTATCTATTGTATACATGAGAATTTGGCTGGCCGCCTGGCCCATTTAACAAAAGGAAGTTACATGAGATTTGGCTAGCCCATTTAACAAAAGGAAGCCGTAATTAAACTTCCTTAACTGGTTGATCCTCATTCCCTCAAAAAAAACTGGTTGATCCTCAAATCACGCACTACTCCTTTATTTTCACCAGCGAGTGTAATCCCTAATGGTGAATTGGGCACAGCACCGTGGGGAGGAGCACGCCACCTCCGCTGCTCCGCTAGTATCCATCTTTCCAGAGACCGCAACACTGCACCTTTGGCGACTGACGAGGCCCTTCCTGTTTCATTTGTGTTTAAGATCTTCTTTTTCATCCAATTATCATATCATATTAAGAAATTTCAATTTTCATTACCTTAGAAAAAGCTTGTTTTGTCACTTGTTAGGTCTCAAGTCTGGCCATGGTAAACAGATAAATTTTGTCAAGAAGTGACAGAAGTAAAAATATCAGAGATAATCCAAGACTCCAATTTGAAAGAGGTTAGTGATCTTTGCAGAAAACTAGTTGGGAAAAAGGACACTGGTTTTCCTTTAGTATTTCTTTTGATGAAGCTCCTTGATTTTGGACAACAGTTGAGACTTGAGAGAGCATTTTCTGCAGTGAAATTTAGCAAGTCTGATTTGGGTAATAGAATAGGTGATGGATTCTTGTTTCATCGTCTCACAACCTATGTTAAAACTTATGTATTTCAGTCCATAGTATCGATGCTATTATGCATACATATCAAAATATTCATGATCAGATCAGAGGGTTATTATAGTAACTATGTTTGAAATAAAGTATGATCGTTTATGTTCCTACTTGATTTGCCAAAAAACAATCGTAAAGCTTGACATCACAAGGTTTGGGTCCTGGCACCGCCACTGGGTCGACGGATCCCTTAAACTGGAATAAAGTCCACGCGGCAATGGCGCGGCGTCTCTCTCGTGGGTCGGTGGCCGCAGCCTGCAGGTGACGGTTCCATCCTTCCTTCCTCGCTGAAATTATCTGCGGCGAAGATTCCTCGTCGACGAGGGCCGGCCGGATAGGCTCGCATTGGTCAAATTAAATCGCGAATCCGTAGCTGGTCAACTGCATCCAGAGCAGAGGAGATGCCACGCGGGGACGAATCGATGCATGCCACGACGGAGGAGTACGTATAGTCCAACACGGTTGAGCCGCCGGCATAATTACACGCGCTGGTCAGCGATTAGCAGAGACGACGTCGTGGCGTCTTGGATTTCTGCTCTAGGTTCATCTGCTTGGTGTGGTGCTGGTGCACCAGCCGGGACCTCTCAGTTGGACCAATGGCGGTCAACCACGCACGAGACCCACCGTCCAACGGAACCATGACCACGCCCGAGGCGGCATGCAAGCGCAACACCTGAAAGCGCGTTGTCCGTGGCACGGTGGCATGGCAGGCAGGGCAGTTCAGCTGTCTTCATACTGGTTTCCTTTCGCTTTCTCTTCTTCTCCCCCCAGGTCGACCGACGCGGGTAAGCAACCGTGTGTGTGCAGCTCCTATAAAGGCAGACGCCCGGCAATGCAGTCTTCATAATCCTACCCATTCCCTTCATCTTCATAGCAGCAAAGCCTCTTTTCCTCATCCTCCCCTACTGTTCTTGATCGCTTCAGGAAGACACACCAGTAATCCCATCATGAGCTACCAGCAGCAGGGCGCCAGCGCCACGGCCTACCCTCCGCCGGGCCAGCAGCAGCAGCAGGCCTACGTAGCGCCGCCGCCGGCCGGCTACCCGCAGCGGGACCAGCAGTATCCTGACGCCGGCGGCGCCGACACCACCACGAGCCGCGGCGGCCATGGGCACCACCACGGCGGCGGCTTCTGGAGAGGCTGGTAAGTCTCTGCTAATCGCATCCTTCCCGTGGATGGCCTTGTTCATGAATCATGATGATGCTTAACTATGTTTGTCTGCTTCTTGTGTTGTTGCAGCTGCGCGGCGCTGTGCTGCTGCTGCCTCCTCGACGCCTGCTTCTGATCAAGCCAATTTTATCCGCCGCGCTCAGTTACGATACGTGGTCTGACGAGTGCTCCTGCTGTTCATCACGGTTCATGTGGAGTCCGGACGTCATGTACTAGTTGTTTGTTTTCCTTTTTCGCTTGGTTGGTTACACTTTTGTGAGTAATACTATTTGTTGGTTGCGCAGCACCATTTCTGTGTAGTGTATCATGGTGATGTTGCTCGATCTCTTGTACATTGATTATGTCTATATATAAACATGGTTCGTAGTAGTATCACTGTGCAACAATCGCTTCACCTCTTCAATTCGTATATGATTTGCTCATGGAGTCATAACCCAGCTCGCTACGGAGGGTGGATACAATTATTGCGTAACAAATATTTACACTCAGAGATGTTGTCTCAAGTCACTACGGAACCGTTTGATTCACCCTTTTGAATGGGTTTGATAAAAACTAGGGTTGCTTTTTTTTAATAAGAAGAGGTTTCATATTAGTGATGGCCGAACAACTATGTTCCGAGAGGATACTTGACTTGAGACATGCCCCTGGCTTTACAGTATCTTTCTTTGTACAATCTTGTCCAGCTCTAGAAAGACTATGCGAGCACTAAATTAGGGCCAAAACCATTGAATATCCAGTCCAGGAGAGCTCTGAGGAGAGCTCTGAACACGGATAAGTGGATTGTGTGGGTGTATTTAGTTCGATGGTTGATACATTTAAACCTCACTAATGTCTCAGACACATTCCGTCAGAAGTTGATCTCGGGTTTTCAGGATCAAATCTATGTACATGATTTAATCAACTTTAAACAAGTCTCCCGTTTACAACACACTTACAAAATAAGTACCACCCAAAATTAAAATTTTCATGTGGATTGTTCATAGGGGAGTTATTCTTACTAAAGACAATATAACGAAATGTAAATGGCATGGCAATAAACAATGCTGCTTATGTGATCACACGAAAACATCACACCATTTTCTTATTGCATGTCCATTTGTCACTCTATTATGGCGCACGATTCATGTTCAATTTACCTCCACCCACCAGTATTACTAATATATTTGGTAACTAGTTGAGGGGGGTTGAAGCCAAAACTAAAGCAGGGACCCGTATTACAAACAGCATTACTAATGGCAGTATTATAAGGTCGTCACAAACAGTTGTTTTGAAAAAATTGTGCGTGCCTGCCCTACTAATCGAAGATGATTCCCGTATTACAAACAACATTACTAATGTTAGTATTATAAGGTCGTGGCAAACAGTTGTTTTGAAAAAATTGTGCGTGGTTGCCCTACTAATCGAAGATGATTCCCGCATAGCTACACTTGTAGGATGGTACAGTCATTGTTGTCATTTTACGTTTGGTCAGTGATGGAACACCCCCCCCCCCAACCCATGTGACCACACGGTTCCAAAATTGTCTGCAATTGGGCGCAAAAACCGTGTGAATAGCGGTGGGGTGTAGTAGTGCCTATAGTGTCGCCCCAATCGCCCGAAGCCACCACGAGCAAGCCCCACCATGCCATTTCCTTCATCATGCCATCGCCACCATGAGAGTGGCCACCAGTCTATATCGCCACTAATCCGCAACCCACGCCCCCCGTCGCCGCCTCCAGCTGCCTGATCTGCCACCAAAGCCGCCGCATGCATGCCCATTCCCTGCCGCCGTGTCGTCAAACACCAGTAGCTGTTCCATGGCCGCCACGACCGGGTCAGCTCCCCGAGCAGCAGCCATGACCCCCATGGCGCCGAAGGGCCGGATTTGGGCAGAGCCCAGCTGACCGCCTCCACCACAGGTAGAATCCGTGATGTGTTCTGCCCAAGTGTCGTTGCGCCCCGGACCAATGCCGAACCACCACACGGGATTGTCAACCCCACACCGAGCCCCACCATGCAGGGAAGAGAGAGGGCCCCGCCACCGCCAGCACCGACCGGGCTTTGCCTGACGATGACGAGGGGAGGGGAGAGGGAACATGGTCTCGGAGGCTAGGGTTTGTCCCCTCGTTCTCTCATGGGAACGATGCGGGGGGAGGGTCTTCCAATTCCGTGCACCCCTTTTTTTTAACCTTTATTCATGCATATTCTATCGGCACACAGCTGAGAGGAAAATGTTTCTTTTCTAGTGTCGATAGGCGGCGACATTTCATGCCACACATTCTAGAGATGATAAAAGATGGGACGTACAATGAGTTGCCTCTTAATCTGATGTCTAGTAACTAGATATTCCTATAAATGTGGTGAGAGATTTGTTGCTAAAATATCATCTCTTAATTAAGAGAAGGCAAAGCCTTTTTTTCTATTTTTTCCACCTCATCATTTATCCTGGTACAGTTAAGATATCCCTTTGTACATGCCCTAAGGGTGTCTTTACCTATTCATGGCGAGGGGAATGGCGAATCTACCTCTCAAATGGATGGCCTACTTTCCTACATGTTCATGTTTTTTTCTCCGTTTTTTCTTTGTTCTATCCTTTCCCTTTTAATTGTGATTTTTTCTAGTTTCATTTTCTCCATCCCGCTTTCAGAGGTTTTCGTCGGGTTTTATTTTCTCATGCTTCCATTTCTTCATTCTCTTTTTTTGTTTTACAATTCATGAACATTATTTAAAATCATTGAATTTTTTTATTATTCTAAACATCTTTCATATATCAATGTTCTTTTAAATCCATGAACATTTTTTAAATCCTTGACATTTTTAAAAAAGTTTCCAAATATTTTATAATTCACACACTTCTAAAAATTCTTGTATTTTCAAAATTCATGAATATATTTTCAAAATTCATGAAACCTTTTAGAAAATTAGAACTATTTAAAATTCACTAATATAGTTGTTTTAAAAATTCGTGAACAATTTTTAAATTCAGAAAAATTCTTGTAAATTCATGAAGATATTTTAAATACGTGAATTTTTTAAAAATCACAAAAATAAGTAAATATGTGAGCATTTAATAAATTTGGGGAACCTATCTTTAATTCGTCAACATTATAAAACTAAAACAGCCAAATTTCATAAATTCACTAATATAGTGTTTTTTTGTGGAGTACATTTGGAGATGGGCCGCCAGCCGAAGGCGTGTTTTAGGGAGAATTCGAAGAATAAGAGGACACGGGCCTGCCTGCCTGCCTGTTTATCGCGAGGGAGGGAGAGAGGCGGAGAGTCTAGAAACCCCCGGCGGATTTCTTTGTGGAAACAACCGGATCTGAATCGAAATCCCGATCAATCCGATTCGTTCTGTGTTTCCCTTCTTCGCTACAAAATCAGACCCCGGCCCCTATTGGATTCCTAAATTAAGGGGCCTCCTATCGACAGTCGATTGAGCTGGTGGGGTGGTCCATGGTGATCAGTCGGCCGCTGCGTATCGCTTGCTGCGTCACGCTGGCGTTCGCGACGTACAAGCTCAACAAGGCGCACGAGGAGAGGCTGATGAGGGAGGCCGAGGAGCGGGAGGAGCGCTGGCTGATGAGGGAGGCCGAGGAGCGGGAGGAGCGCTGGCGCCAGCTTCATCTTGCAGGCGGCCATCTTCCAGGCGTCGCCAAGGAAGAGAAGAAGATGGATCACGGTACTCGCTAGGACCTAGGAGAGGCGTGAAGGACTGCCAAACTCTCTCCTTTTTTTAACATAGTTGCTTGCTGTCAATTCTCTGCTTGCACTGCAGTAATAATAGTATGTTCGCGTTTCCTTTAAGAATTTGTAATCCGTCGCTTACGCCATGTATCCTGACTGAAGAATTCGGAAGAGACGATAGAGCATCTTTAATCGGACTAGGCTAATTTTGATTCTCTTAGAGCATCTCCAACAGCGACGTCAAAAAGACGCGCGTACGCGGTAAACGGCCATTTTAGCACGCGCGGGATTTTTTCACACGTTCCAGCGGAGGTGGGAAACTAGCGCGCGAGGGAAACGATTGCGCGCGCGGGAGAAATCTGGCGGTCGCGCACTAGATTTGGCGCACCGCTTCCGGCGCGCTTATAAATTGCGGCGCTCGCCACACGGCCTCCCATCGCTATCCACACTACCACGCGCATTCTCCCTGCTTCCTCTGCTTCCTCCGTCGCTGGAGCTCCTCACGCGCGCTAAAGCTTATAGCGGCCGCTGGAGCCAGCGCTCTGCGCCGCGCAAAAACAGGTGTCTGGCGCGATGCATATGCTTTTTTAACGCGCTGCGCGTTAGGCGGCTGTTGGAGATGCTTTTACGTCCATGGACAAGTTCATCGAGAGTAGGACCTGCCCCCATTTGCCTGTCGGGTAACCTTGCCTCTTACTTTTTAACATAGTATAGACTCATACATACACACATGCGCTCATCCTTATGAACCCACACATACTCTATTTTTATGAGCATCTTTGAGAGACAGATTGAGCCGGCACATCATCTTGAGATTGGCGAAGTTGTCACAGGCGTTTTCGTAGTCGACGGACAGTCTCCAACCCTTAATCACGCAAACTATAATTACAAAGTACATTCCACTCATAAATTGCAAACTACCCCCTTTTCTTTAACTTGATATAAAAATGTCTTATATTAAATTACGGAGGAGTATTTCATAGATTAGAACGAGATACAACTATTTAAAAAAAATAAAGTTTGCAAATCTATCTACTCATCCGACGAGATCGGGGTGACCCCCTCGCCGGAGAAGCCGGTCTTATGGTCACTGCGGCGGGAGGCATCTCGTCCTCATCTGCAAAGGTCTCGTCTTGCTCTCTGTGACGCCTCCGATTCGACCGTACACTAATCGTAGACGTAAATGTGTATGATCAAGATCAGGGACTCACGGGAAGATATCACAACACAACTCTAGACACAAATCAAAATACAAGATTCATATTACTAGCCAGGGGCCTCGAGGCCTCGAATACAGAAGTTCAAATACACAAGAGTCGGCGGAAGCAACAATATCTGAGTACAGACATAAGTTAAACAAGACTGCCTTAAGAAGGCAAACACAAAAGCAACAATGATCGAAGAGGCATGGCCTCCTGCCTGGGACCTCCTAACTACTCTTGGTCGTCGGCGGTCTCCACGTAGTAGTAGGCATCCTCCGGGTAGTAGTAGATGTCGGCAGTGGCATCGGGCTCCTGGGATCCACCATCTGGTTGCAACAACCAGAAAGAAGGAAGAAGGGGGAAAAGGGGTAGCAAAGCAACCGTGTGTACTCATCCAAAGTACTCGCAAGCATCAGATCTATACTAAGTATGCATTGATATCAAATGGAAGGGTTGTATCTGTGGACTGAACTACAGAATGCCAGAATAGAAGGGAAGACCTAGCCTATCGAAGACTAGCATCTTCAAGAAGCTCCAAGCATCTTGCAGCATTCAGAAGAGTATAGAATAGCAGTTTATATTTAACAAACATGTTGTAGTATTAACGCCCAGAGATCCTTCCTCGACTCCCTGCGAGAAAGCAATCCCGGAGCCACATATCCATCATAAGTATCAAATATCCATTTCTAGTTATATAAGATCAGGATACAAGTCCGAAAGCCCGTTACCGTGGACATGGCTATTAATAGATAATCTTCCCTGCAGGGGAGCACCACGTTACCCAACACGCTTGATTACTCTGGACGGACACACTTTTCTGAGTCAATGCCCGGCCTCGGAAGATCAACATGTCGCAGCCCTACCTAGGCTCAGCAGAGAGGTCCCCGCCGGTCTACATTCTAAGCGCTCCCGGGGTCTTGGGCCCATCACCCGTTGCACTCCGGGTCATCGCGCGCGGGGTGAATACCAAGCCTCGGATGGCCAGCACGATCCGACCGTGCCGCAATGCTGAACTGGACGCCTGACAAAGCTTCGGCTGATACTGCGACGCCGAGGCCCATAACTATTCCCACGTGGTGGTTAGTGTGTAAAGGCCAAAGGCCAACTCAGAACAAATACCCAAACCTGTTAGTGCATTGGGGGCTCGCGGAGACGAGCAGAGACTCGCGATAATGTGACCCCGTCGCCCCGTCTCGTGGACTTACGACAAGGGCCCAAAATGCCCGGCCGTGCCTCGTAGAAAACTCGCGGGTGCTCTACAGTCCCGCCCGACTTTCACATCAACTCGCGGGTACCCCTCAGGGCCGATCCGACTTAAACAAAGGTCTCTAGTAAAGTCTGGGTAACCGTTGTCCAAACATCAAGGGGGGAAACCTGAGGAATCACCCTCGGTGGATTCCACTCGATGTAATCATCAAGGTGAACGTGGGAGGAATGGTGAAGGAGGAATCACCCTCGTTGACCACGACCGAATAGCTACACTACAGAATTATCATCAGGAGTCCGTTAAGAGGTATCACCCTCGGCACTCGATAGTAGCTCTGCAGAGTCGAGCAACAAAAGGGGTGTGATGTGATGTGAGGTGTCGGGCTCTGGTCGTCGATAACGTTGATTGAGTCATCGATGAGGAAGCAGGGGCAACAAGGACAAGGTGGGGTCACTGATGGATCACTAACCAACCTATACTAAGCAGTTTAGGATAAGTAGGTAGGTAACAATACACTATTGCAGGATGCTGCTAATGCGACACTACGATCAGAGGCCCTTCGACGAAACTGTGTGCGATGCAATAATCGCAAACGGTGGTGTAAAAAAACCATTAAAAGGTGCAAAACATTTGCGATGGAGGATGCATCAAACACGGTTCAGATTTTAGTTGTGTGTGCGATGCAGGGCATACGGTTCTGTTCAATTAACTATTTGCGATGATAAGGAACAAAAGAAACGGGCAGCCAGATGAAGGTGTGTGCGATATACAACATATGGTTCACTAGGATGAACTGTGTGTGATTAGGCAACACAATGGAAACGGTTCAACTGAACAAGATGTGTGTGATACGCGGCAAACAGGTCCGTAATCAGAAATGTGTGCGAAGACCAATAATAACATAGACGATTGCTGCTAATAAGCCATGTGATTTGCTCTGTCTACAGAAGAATAACATGTATAAGGACTTGATTCCATAAACAGATTGAACATCGAATTACATATGTGGCTAGTACACACATGACCTTTGCACACACGAAAGTACGTTCCAAAATGCCTAGGAAACTCAAATAATGTATAAAAAGGCAAAACGAACCGTGAATAATTTCATATTTTTAGGACGACGCTACTGTATATAGTTGCATATTGCCTCTGTAAAATAAATCAAGGCGGGAAAAGACAGCGTATGTCGTTTCGCACACATAGGTGACAAGGTCCCTCTTGGAACCATCAGCCTTTTTGGGAGAAGGTCCGGTTTGTAAGAAGATTGTACCAAAACTTGTCCCAAATTGGACTAATTTTTTACCACAACATGTTGGTGCTATGACATAACACCATGCGCAGTTTCATGATTTTCAGGTGAGTTTTGGATTTACAGTAGTTTTAAAACCAGGTTTCTCAATGTTTACTGTCGAGTCGGGACCGCCCTGGATAGGCTTTTTCCTCGTGGGTCCCAAATGATAAATCCAAATCTGTGACTACCATGCAGCTTTTCCTATTAAGAATTACAGCCCTTGGCGCGCAAGCTAAAAATAAGTTTGTGGGTGCTGGTGGGCACTAAGAACTTGCGGTTTTGTAATGAAAAAGATCTCAAGGATCCTGCAAGAGTGATGTTCTTTCCCTATGTTGTGAATGCTTATAATATTTATGTCTTAATTAAAGAAATGGCAAGCCATTGGCCCAGTATGAAAGAAAATATGGGACAAAGCCGAGTTGAAAAGGGCAACAATATGTAGCTCCAGCTAACAAACAGTACAAAAGCACGAGGATTAATTGCTCATCAGGTTTAGACAAAATCCAGATTGAACAGGACAATGACATCTAACTCAACCAAAGTTTTCGGCAGTCACAATCAAATGGATCGGTCTGATCCATAAAATCAAGATCCCCGGCCAGAAATTCTACTGGTCCATGATGACAAGTTGTTGTAAATAGAAGCTGAGCACGATTAGAAGCCCTTAGGTCCACCTGAAACTTCTTTTTATGTTATTCAATACCTGCAGCCGTAAGAAATTTCTTGTTGAAAAACTTAATCCTCACGGACAATAGTGCCCTCGCATTCAACATGAAGAATGTGACAAAGCTAGTGTTTGCATTGTTGGATGCATATCCTTCCAGTCTAACTGTCTTTAAACGAATGTCGTGAGATATGAGAAAATCCCGGTGCTTCTTGAACCATCGATTGGTTATACCTTTTTCTCCATGTGTTAGTGCCTAAATAGATATGAAGATTGAAAACAATTAATGTCTAAAAAATATTATGTTGAAAGAGTGATAGCTGAACAATTAATTATAGTACATTATATATGGGCTTTCAATGTGCGTGAAATCATCACCTTCATATAAAAATTCTCCAGACATGGAAAGCATTGCAGCAAGGCAATAATGATGTTGAGATCAAAATACCACATACTGATATATAAGGTCTTGACAGAATCCACCACCACTTATAGGATGGACAAGCGCTTCATTGAGCATAGAACATAATAGCACTGAAAGTGTACTCCAAGATGATACTTAACTTATGCGCAGAAATGAAAAACGCAAATTACAAAAGTGTACGTGAATAATATACAGTACCTCAATAGGTGTGGATGCAAACACCATCTCGAACCATTCAAACGGATCACTAATTGCACCCAAGGTCTCCAGTTTAGGCGCAGAGACCACAGTTATTTGTGAAGGTTTATAACAACAATCAAGGAGCAACCTTTGAAGTGAAGGGGTGTCTTCGATGATGAGCTCCTGTCCTTCAAAATGAATCCCAATGCTTACAAGGTGAGACGACTTTATTTTGAGACAAGGGATATGGATTCCTAGTCCAAAAACAAGCACCAAACGCTACAGTGCAGGGCAACTAGAGTGGATGATGCTGTGAAGTGAGGCCACCGACAGATCAACCAACACAACATATGTCATTCCCTTTGTCATCGGTATGTTACTTGCCCGAGATTCGATCGTCAGTATCCTCATACCTAGTTCAATCTCGTTACCGGCAAGTCTATTTACTCGTTCCGTAATGCATCATCCCGTAACTAACTCATTAGTCACATTGCTTGCAAGGCTCATCATGATGTGCATTACCGAGAGGGCCCAGAGATACCTCTCCGATACTCGGAGTGACAAATCCTAATCTCGATCTATGCCAACCCAACAAACACCTTCAGAGACACCTTTAGAGCATCTTTATAATCACCCAGTTACGTTGTGACGTTTGATAGCACCACAAGGTGTTCCTCCAGTATTCGGGAGTTGCATAATCTCATAGTCAAAGGAATATGTATAAGTCATGAAGAAAGCAATAGCAATAAAACTTAACAGTCATTATGCTAAGCTAACAGATGGGTCTTGTCCATCACATCATTCTCTAATGATGTGATCCCGTTCATCAAATGACAACACATGTCTATGGTTAGGAAACTTAACCATCTTTGATTAACGAGCTAGTCAAGTCGAGGCATACTAGGGACACTTTGTTTGTCTATGTATTCACACATGTATCAAGTTTCCGATTAATGCAATTCTAGAATGAATAATAAACATTTATCATGATATAAGGAAATATAAATAACAACTTTATTATTGCCTCTAGGGCATATTTCCTTCAGGGCCCCTTGGTCAATCGGCCGGGGGGATTTGCGGGCAACGGGCTAATGGGGCGGGCGTGGGCGCCCGTGCCCGTGACCACCAGGGGCAACGGCCATAGCTGCGGGCCGGAGCCGCATGATGAGGTGGCTGGCCAGGGCGGTCACCGGCGGGAGGGGGGAGCAGGTGAAGGAGTGAGGCGGGGCGGTTGTGGCGCAGGGGCAGCGGGGCCGCGGGAGCCGACGGACGCCGAGGTGGGCGGGAGCGGCAACCAGCGAGGTGGCCGCGGGCGAGCAGTAGGCTCGAGCGGGCGGGCCAGGGCCGGTGTGCAGGGGCGGGGCCACGACGGAGGTGGTCAGCAAGACGGTGGAGGCGGAGAAGGCGCGGCCAGGCGGGAAGCGGCGCGGGGTGCGTGGGGACGCGCTAGACTAGCGGGACGCCGGTGGTAGCGAGCGAGCGAGTGCGGGGCGGTAGCAGCGCAGGTGGGGAGGTTCGGCGGTAGCACGCAGCGGCAGGCAGCACGGGAGCGCGGAAGCCCAGGTAGGAGGCAAAGCAACAGGAAACAGACGCAGCGGAGCAGCAGCAGAGGCCACGGGGCACGCGGGCGGCATCGGCGAACCGGGCCTGGCCAGGCGAGCAACCGAGGCCCAAGGAAGCAGGCACGGCTTGCTGGCGAGTGCACGGCCAGGAACTGCAGCAGTGAGGTGGAGGTCGAGCGACCATGGCAGACGGGGCTCGGTCTACAGCGAGGAAAGGCCAGTGGTCGAGAACGACTAAAATAGAAGAGGGAAAATACGGCGGTGCTCACTGCGGGGCGGTAGGGGACGGTAGCGTGCTCGGGGTGGGTCAACGGCACAGGAGACAACGGCGTACGGCGTTGGGTCCGAGTTGAAGACGAGGTCGATGGCGGAGCTCGGGGCCGGTCCAGCTTGATCCCATGCACAAGGAGAAGGAAGCAGAGAACGACGGATCCGCAAGACCTGCCAGCTCGGCGTGGGGGCGACGGTGGCCGCAAGGTTGATGGCAACAGCGGCGACGGAGGCGTTCGGGAGTGGGCGGATCTGGCGAGGGGAAAGGGGGGATGCAGTGGGGGAGGGAGAGGGGATAAGGGTTCCACGGGGGAGAGAGGGGGGCACTGGGGTTGGTCTTATCCCCACGGCGAGGCCGGCGAGGTGGTCGGGGTCGACCTCGCCCCTATAGCGACACAGAGCGGAGGAACGGGAAGGGAGGGTGCGACCGGTGGGGGGTTAGGTGGGGTTGCTGGGCCTCCAAGGCCCGGGGGCAGTGGGGGCAGTTTCTTTTATTTATTTTCTATGTTTCATTTTTCATTTTTTATGCAATTTCTTTTAGCCAGCAAATCTATTGTGTAATATGTGGGACTTGCCCACATAAATACCTTGGATTAACTAGCACTGCCACAAAAAGTTAGGGAGGCTTTTGAGTTTGTTTGAATTTTTGATAAATGGGAAGGCATTTAAATATGTTGTTCTAGCACTCTTTTAATCAGTTTAGGGCATTAAACCACTTTATAAAAATGTAGTTTCAACATGACAAATATCCAGGGATTATTCGCCGCACTTTGAACATTTGTGTTTGCATGTTTGAGAAATTTGAATTTTGGACTTTAATTTGAATTTGAATGCTTATTTGGATCAAGTGATTTAGCAATAGTAAAAGTGATGACCTGGCATCATTAGCAGGAGATTACTGTAGCTTAATTATCCGGGCGTCACGCTCGCGGGTGAAGATTCTATGGCGGTTTTGTCGTCACCACATGCTCATCCTCGATTGACTTGAGGGTGGTATTGTTGGGGAACGCAGTAATTTCAAAAAAATACCTACGCACACGCAAGATCCATCTAGGTGATGCATAGAAACGAGAGGGGAGAGTGTTTTCTACGTACCCTCGTGGACCGAAAGCGGAAGCGTTATGACAACGCGGTTGATGTAGTCGTACGTCTTCACGATCCAACCGATCCTAGTACCGAAGGTACGGCACCTCCGCGATCTGCACACGTTCAGCTCGGTGACGTCCCACAAAATCTAGATCCAGCTGAGGTCGAGGGAGAGTTTCGTCAGCACGACGGCATGATGACGGTGATGATGAAGCTACCGGCGCAGGGTTTCGCCTAAGCACTGCAACGATATGACCGAGGTGGAGATCTGTGGAGGGGGGCACCGCACACGGCTAAACAATCAAATTGTGTGTTCTAGGGTGCCCCCCTATCCCCGTATATAAAGGACCAAGGGGAGGGGGCTGGCAGCCTCATAGGGTGCGCCCCAAGGGGGGATCCTACTCCTACTAGGAGTAGGTTCCCCCTTTCCTAGTCCAACTAGGAGGGGAAGGAAAGAGCAAGAGGGGAGAAGGAAAGAGGGGCCCGGCCCCCAAGCCCTAAACCAATTCGGTTTGGGCCTAGGGGGGCGTGCCCCACAGCTCCCTTGCTGCCCTCTATTTCCACTAAGGCCCATGAAGGCCCATTGGCCACCCCGGAGGGTTTCGGTAACCCCCAGTACTCCGGTATTTATCCGCTGACCCCCGAAACTTTTCCGGTATCCAAATATAACCTTCCAATATATCAATCTTTATGTCTCGACCATTTCGAGACTCATCGTCATGTCCGTGATCACATCCGGGACTCTGAACTACCTTTGGTACATCAAAACACATAAACTCATAATACCGATCATCATCGAACGTTAAGCGTGCAGCCCCTACAGGTTCGAGAACTATGTAGACATGACCGAGACTCATCTCCGGTCAATAACCAATAGCGGAACCTGGATGCTCATATTGGTTCCTTGTAGCGATCCGACCTCAGACGGTCAAGTCTATGTGCTTAAGTGTCATCCCTAGATCGGTATGCTGACACACACAGTACTCGAGGATTTATAACAGAGGTAAATCACATGTATAAAGTAACGTAAATACTATTACCTCAATCCAAATAGCGGAAGTTACAAAGGTTGTGGATTCCCATCAACACCAACGGCAAAGTTGAGTGTAGAAATCATAACCCTAACGTATCACTAACTCGTCGAAAGATTCCTACAACATGAGACGTTGCAGCCACAAAGGGTCAGTACATTGAATGTACTGGCAAATTCACACCATAGAATAATGATGAATAATAACTATCACTACATGCATATTTGGCTGGTGGAAAAGCTCTATGGTTATAATGTTTTTGCGAAAAGCCAATTTTCCCTACTGCAAAGGAATATATTTTAATTATCTACAAAATTTGTTGAAAACATTGAGAATGGTAAATCCCCATCTCAATCCCAATTAAAAGTTAACAACCCAACAAATTAATTATATAGAGTGATGAGATCAACAGGATAATCCAAGAACCAGATACTCAAGTTGTCCATAACCGGGGACACGGCTAACCATGATTAGTTCGTACACTCTGCAGAGATTTGCGCACTTTTCCCCACAAGACTCGATCTTCTCCGTTGGATTTCTCGCACTACATGATGTTTGAGAAACGGATGACCGAGACACAGTCTTTCTGTTGAGGATATAGACCTTAGAGTCACCCGCCAGGAGGGGCCGGGTTACTCTTCGGATGGTCATTGCCAGAAGCCCGGAGCCAAGTTTCAAGACGATGGGCCAGAGATGGGCTGAGACCCGGATATGGCTTAGGGCCTGTAGTTACAATCATTATTATAGTAGACTTGTAGTATAAGGCAAGTATAGTTTAGAGTCCGAGACGGACGTTCTTATGAGCCGGCCGGGACTCTAAGAGCTGCTGGGCGTCAGGCTCCCTATATAAAGGGACGACCCGGCAGCGGTTAGAGGGCGACAACAATCTCATCGAGAGCCGGGCATAGTTGTTTAGCTCCCTGGCGATCGTAACCCTAATCAGTAAACACCTCAAACTGGACGTAGGCTTTTACCTTCACCGTAAGGGGCCGAACCAGTATAAACCCTCGTGTTCCTTGTCCCGCATAACCCCTTCAAGCTTCCTGGTTGCGATGGCTCCACGACTAAGTCCTAGCTCGAGGACATCTGCCGTGATAATTCCACGACAGTTGGCGCCCACAGTGGGGCTCGCGCACGGTGGATTTGAGTTCTTGAAGGGCAGCTTCGAAGGGCTCAAGGGATATGCTGTGGGCCGGATGACCAAGAGTCATCGCGGCAAGCTCTACATCGACGATGCGGACTGGGGCCCCGATGCCGGCTCAATTGAGTACGGGTACCGGGTCCCCTTTGGCGCAATTCATGTCTTCATTGGCAAGCTTGGTGAGCCGGGCCCCGAGCCGGATCTCTGCGCCGACCTCATCGAAACGGCTCAGCGCGCACAACCCGCCCGGGCCCGGCCTGCCTTAAGGCGCGCTTTTGTGGGATGCATCCATGGAGGGCCCTCTGATCCATCCGGGTCCGGTGACGAGGCGGCCGCCGGCTCTGACGGCGAGTCGGCCACTGATGAGTCAAACTCGTTGTACCAACTTCAAGATGGCAAGTTCATGGGTTGTTCCGATGGCGACAGTATTCCGGACCTTTTTGAGCCGCCAAGTCAGGTCGGAGTTTTTATGGCTGGTGCACAGCCTGTTCAGAACCCCGCTGCTGGATCGGGAAAGCCGGTGCCTTCTCCGGCTCAGGTGCTGATGGATCTCACGGACAAGATGACGGCCCTATTAACCGCCGCGATTGACCCGGCGGATCAAGCTTAGCATGATGCGGAGGTGGCACAGTTAAAATCGGATCTGGTAAAAGCTAAAGAGGATCTGGCGGCAGAAGGAATCAGGCTGGCTGCGGAGCGGGCGGCTCTCGACGCCCGGACCCAGCTGATTCAGGCGCAGTCCTTCCAACTCACGATGGATCAGAACGCGGCCAACGAGGTCATGAGAAGGAGGCATCAGAAGGCCCAGTCTCGACTCCCACCGGTTTACGATCCACGCAATCTTTTCAACACGCCGGGGGCAGAGTCTAGTAACCCGCCAGGGGTCATTGCGCCCGGGTTTGGACCCCTTATTCAGCCACGAGTGATGGGGCCTCCCCAGGTGCCCCCTGCCCCGCCTCAGTATGTGCCAACACCCCCGGGTCATTATGATAACCCGCTAGAGAACATGGTAGCTGCGGCAGCACGACTGGCGGCTCTCCCCGTTGACGGCGATTCTCCGGCGGCCATCGAAACCCGCCGGGTCAGGGAACTCCTGCAGACGGCACTAGCGCAGCAAGAGGCATACTCCTATAGCCGCGACAGGATCCACTCGACCCCTCGTCCAGGCCAGAGCCCGAGTTACAGCCGGCACATGGTCTCAGCAACCGGTTCCAGTAACGTGCGACGCCATGACCCGGCCTCTGGCCATGGCCCGGCTCATAATGGAGCCTTCTACGCAACAGACCAAGCGCGGCAAGAGGCGGAGCAGGCGCCTCAATTGACGGCTTATCAGACCCCCCCCCGGCTTATCCGACGACGTCCGTTGATGTGGGAATTTCTACCAGGACCGGGGGTGTCCCTTGTTTGGTACCAGCCATCCGTAATGAACGTCTACCTAAGGACTTCAAGGGCCCTAGGAAGGTGCCTAACTATACAGCGGACTTACAGCCTGCAGCCTGGATTGAGAGTTATGAGATGGCTATGGAATTGCTGGAGGTCAGTGAGGCGGCCATGGCCAAATATTTCACCATGATGTTAGATGGAACTGCCCGCACGTGGTTGAAAGGGTTACCGCCGAACTCCATTGGGTCTTGGGCTGAGCTGAAAGCCCGGTTCATTCAAAACTTCAAAGATACCTGCAGGCAATCTATGTCAATTGTGGATTTGACTAACTGTAAGCAGCAGGAGGGTGAGTCCACGACCCATTGGGTTCGCCGGGTCAAGGAGATCATACATTCATCAGATAAGATGGATGCCGGCTCTGCAGTCTTAATGTTGGAACAGAACTGTCGCTTTGTGCCCCTTAAGATGAAGCTTGGGCGGCTCAAGCGCGACTGCACCGATATGGGTACCCTAATGGCGGCTCTTGTCAAGTACGCCGATTCCGATGGTACCAAGGATCCCCCTTCAGACGATGAAAGGGCAGGGAAGGGAAAGAAGAATGGCAACGGCAAGGGTCCTCAGTTTAACCCGGGGAACCAAGGAGGAGGCAAGCGTAAGGCCGATGGCAGCCTAGAGTTTGTAGCCAACGCCAACTCCCAAGGTAATAACCAGCGACGCAAGGGGAGGCCCCCTCCCCGAGGCGGCGGGTCAAGTCCAACGCTAGAGCAGCTGTTAAATGAACCTTGTCCAAGGCATGGCTCCAGAGAGAAGCCAGCGACTCACCTGTGGAAGGATTGTGCGATCATGAAGGCCTTTAAGAGTTACAATAGCCCGGGCGGCGGCTCAGGCGCCGGCGGTTTTCATGGCCCGGGCGGTGGCTCAAATTCCGGTCCTCAGAACGGTCAAGGGGGCTTTAATCAACAGTCTGGTCAGGGCCATCAACAACAGCAGGGGGGTTATCAGACCAACCCAAAGCAGCTTAGCGGTGGACAGTATCATGTGTTCACCACTAGTTTGTGCAAACGAGACGAGAAGCTTCACAAGAGGGCTGTTAATGCTGTTGAACCGGCGGTTCCACGTTACTTGTGGTGGTCTGAGCAGCCTATAGTGTGGAGTAGGGAGGATCACCCTCCCCGGGTGGATAACCCGGGCCACTTGGCCTTAGTGGTGGCCCCTCAGGTGGGAGGCTATAAGTTCACAAAGGTACTCATGGATGGAGGCAGCAGCATCAATATCCTCTATTATGAGACTTTCGGTCGTATGGGGCTAGTCGATAAGAACCTCAGCCAGTCAAACACTATCTTCCATGGTGTGGTACCCGGTAAGTCGGCTTATCCAGTCGGCAAGATCGAATTGGAAGTGGCTTTTGGTGATGAGAACAACTACAGGGTGGAGAAGCTGACCTTTGAGGTGGTCAAGATAAGAAGTCCATACCATGCTATATTTGGACGACCGGCTTATGCCAAGTTCATGGCACGGCCGTGCTACGTGTACTTACAGCTCAAAATGCCGGGTCACAACGGGACTATTACGGTTCACGGCAGCCGAAAGGTGGCTCTGGAGTGCGAGGAAGGCGATGCGGCTTATGCAGAGTCTGTTTGCGCCACAGAGGAGTTGAAGTTTTACAAAGACAATGTTGACCCAACGGATATGACCTCTCTGAAAAAGCCAACCACGGAGAATGAACCAGCAATGAAATTTAAATCAGCTGATGAGACTAAACTTGTTGATTTTGTTCCAGGTGACTCGTCTCAGCAGTTTAGCATCAGTGCAAATCTGGACCCGAAATAGGAAAGCGCGCTCATCGAGTTCATCCGTGAGAATAAGGGCATCTTCGCGTGGAAACCTTCTGACATGCCAGGTGTACCTAGAGAACTCGCTGAGCACACTCTCAATGTTGATCCAAAATTTAAGCCGGTCAGATAGTTCCTTCGACGGTTTAACGAAGAAAGGCGGAAAGCTATTGGTGAAGAGGTGGCCCGGCTCTTGGCGGCCGGGTTCATTGTTGAGGTTTTTCACCCGGAGTGGTTGGCCAACCCGGTGCTCGTACTCAAGAAGAACGGCACCTGGCGGATGTGTGTGGACTACACGGACTTGAACAAGGCGTGTCCGGCTGATCCTTTTGCTCTCCCCCGTATTGATCAAATCATTGATGCTACGGCAGGTTGTGCACGCTTAAGTTTCTTGGATGCCTATTCCGGGTATCATCAGATTAAGATGGCAGTTAAGGACCAGGAGAAGACGGCGTTTATCACTCCCTTTGGAGCCTTCTGCTATGTATCTATGCCCTTTGGACTCAAGTGTGCACAGGCGACTTACCAGCGTTGTGTACAGAATTGTCTTCGTAAACAGATCGGGCGCAATGTTCACGCTTACGTGGATGATATTGTGGTTAAATCCATCAAGGAGGAAACCCTGATAGATGACTTAAGGGAAACCTTCGATAATCTCCGGGTCTACAAGATGATGCTTAACCCGGCCAAGTGTGTTTTTGGTGTTCCTGCAGGCAAACTATTGGGCTTCTTGGTTTCTGACAGGGGCATTGAGCCTAACCCGGAGAAGATCAAGGCTATCACCTCCCTAGTTAAGCCGGCATGTATAAATGACGTTCATCATTTGGCGGGTCGCATCGCTGCTTTAAGCCGGTTTATAAGCCGTTTGGGTGAGAAAGCTATGCCCTTATATCAGTTGATGAAGAAAACTGATAACTTTATCTGGAATGATGCAGCTAATACCGCTTTTGAGGATTTGAAAAAGCAACTGGCAGAGCCCCCCGTCCTTGCTGCTCCGGTTGATAAGGAGCCCTTGCTACTATATGTAGCGGCAAACGCACGAGCCGTCAGCGTGGCTATTGTAGTGGAGCGTAAGGAGGCAGGTAAGGAGCATCCGGTTCAGCGGCCGGTTTATTATGTCAGCGAGGTGCTCATTGAGTCCAAGCAGCGGTACCCGCATTGGCAGAAGCTCGTATACGGTGTGTTCATGGCAAGCCGGAAGCTCAAACATTATTTTCAGGGTCATCCCATCACTGTGGTCAGTTCTGCCCCTCTTGGTGATATTATCCAGAACAGAGAGGCTACAGGGAGAATTGCTAAGTGGGCTATAGAACTCGGACCTCATGGCCTCAAATATGTGCCACGCACTGCTGTTAAATCTCAGGCTTTGGTGGATTTCATCAATGATTGGACGGAGTCTCAAGTGCCTGAGCAAAAGCCGGATAACACTTATTGGACTATCCACTTCGATGGGTCCAGACAGTTGGAGGGCTCGGGGGCTGGTGTTGTATTGGCTTCCCCTAAAGGTGACAAGTTCCATTATGTGCTACGGTTGATGTTTCCTTGCACTAACAATGCGGCCGAGTACGAGGCTTTGCTCCACGGTCTTCGGGTGGCTAAGGAGATGAGCTTAAGCCGGGTAAGGTGCTTTGGTGACTCAGACTTGGTGGCTCAACAAGTATCGGGCACCTGGGATTCTAAGGATCCTCTCATGGCGGCTTATCGCCGCGAGGTTGATGCCATTGCTGGGCATTTCCAGGGATACCAAGTGGAGCACATTGATCGCAGGAAGAACGAGGCGGCTGATGCTTTAAGCCGGCTAGGTTCTCAACGAAAGCCGGTGCCGCCTAACACTTTCCTGTATGTCCTGTATAACCCCTCGGTTAAGTTGCCTACAGAAGAGGACTTGGCTATCCCTGAACCGGAGGCACGAGTGGTGGCGGCTCTTCATGTCACACCAGACTGGACAATGCCATATCTGGCTTATATAACCCGGGGAGAGTTGCTTGAGGATGAAACTTTGGCCAGGCAAATCAACCGGCGGGCTAAGTCAATGATCGTCATCGATGGCGAGTTACATCATCGCAGTGTTTCGGGGGCATTTCAACGTTGTATCTCCCCTGAGGAAGGCCAAGAGATCTTGCGGGAGATCCATGAAGGGGATTGTGGTCATCATGCCGGTTCAAAATCCCTTGTAGCCAAGGCTTTCCGTCATGGTTTTTATTGGCTGACGGCTCACGCTGATGCAGAGGACTTGGTCAGTAAATGTGATGGTTGCCAAAGGTTCTCACGACGGGCTCATGTGCCGGCTCAGGAGTTGAGGATGATCCCAATCACTTGGCCCTTTGCGGTCTGGGGGCTTGATATGGTTGGGCCTTTTAAACGGTCCAAGGATAAGAAGACCCACCTCTTGGTGGCAGTTGACAAATTCACGAAGTGGGTGGAGGCTGAGCCAGTTAGCAAGTGCGATGCGGCCACGGCGGTTCAATTTATGAAAAAGGTGATTTTCCGCTTCGGCTTTCCGCACAGCATCATAACTGACAATGGCACCAATCTATCCAAGGGCGCTATGGAAGAGTTTTGTCAATGAGAGCATATCCGACTTGATGTTTCCTCAGTGGCTCATCCCCAATCCAATGGTCAAGCTGAGAGAGCTAACCAGGAGATTCTGAAGGGCATCAAGCCCCGTCTTTTGGTCCCTTTGCAACGGACGCCGGGTTGTTGGGTGGAGGAGTTGCCTTCCGTCTTATGGAGCATCAACACTACTCCTAACAGGTCTACAGGCTTCACGCCTTTTTTCATGGTTTATGGAGCAGAAGCAGTCCTCCCCAGTGACATCCGTCACGACTCACCTCGTGTGGCGGCTTATGTTGAGACGGATAATGAACAGGCGCGCCAAGATGCTCTGGACTTGTTGGACGAATAGCGTGATGTGGCAGCGGCCCGTTCGGCGATTTACCAACAAGACCTGCGCCGTTATCATAGCCGCCGGGTCAAATCCCGGGTCTTCCAGGAAGGCGACCTTGTGCTCCGGCTTATCCAGGATCAAACAGATGCACACAAGTTATCCCCACCTTGGGAAGGGCCTTTTGTGGTCAGTAAGAACATACACAACGGGTCATATTACCTCATTGATATTCGGGAACATAAAGATTCGCGTAAATCTGAGGAGGAGACCCGTCGGCCGTGGAATATAGCTCAGCTTCGGCCTTACTACACTTGAGCTACCGGCTCTCGTGGTGTACATATTTATCTCAGACATGTATATATTATGATAAGCAATAAAGCAGGACCTCTGTCCTTTTTTCTCCTCCAATTATGCGTGGGTTATTTTTTACATGCTGATTTAAAGGAGGATCCGGCTTATGATCGTATTTGAGCCTAGCTGTAAGCAGTAAGGTCACTTGGGGGCTTCCTGTTCAAACATGGGTCGTATTCGAACCAAAGAGAACATAGCTGTCGATACCCACTTGATTGGCAAAGTGCCGAGCTCATTGGGAAGTTAACTTTGGTCATATTTGAATCTCATTTTTAACCCCTCTGAGAACCGACGTGGATCGTATTCGAATCGGCGTCGTTAAACAATTTTAAGAATCATTTGGGGGCTTCCTGTTCAAACATGGGTCGTATTCGAACCAAAGAGAACATAGCTATCGGTACCCTCTTGATTGGCATCGCCACATCCACTGGGGGCTATATGATCGTATCCGAATCTTGGCTTACCCCCTTTTGGGCCGGGTCTCTGGTCGTATTCGAACTGGAAGCCCCTAAGTTCTGATTTATCACAAGTTTTCTCTGATTATGACAGTGTGCATGGCCGGGTCTCACTTGCCGGCTTAATTTTGGGTTTATTTTGTTAATTTGAACATCATGGATGTCATCAAGGCAAGTAAATTAGAGTTAAGATGCCAACCGTGCTACCCGGGTTATTTAAACCGGAAGTATGCTTACAGGCCGTTAAGTGTGTTATCACGCTTATGTTCAGAGTGTAACTAAGGACCAGTCTTTTTTGATTCATATTCCGGGTTATCCATTTCAAGCACCTGATTCTTAGGGTGGTAAGCCGCCTTGAGACTTGTGATTTACCTTTCTATGCAGATACTTAAAGGCACCTTTTAAGGTTGAGAAGGACAAAGGGATAATTATGACCCGGAGGAACACCAAAAGGATAACTTCAAGGGATTTCAGCATTCATTGCGTGCACGATGGCACGGCAGAGATAAAATGTTGCACCTATTCTATTACAAAATTCATCAAGTCCCAAGGATGGAGCGTAGTTCGGTGAACCGCCAGCCGCTTTATGATGCCTGCTGCGTTGAAGTCCCCGGCTCGTTCCTGTCTTCTGCTCCGGCTGATCCCAAGACCTCGAAGGTTGACGACTTCCAGTTGATGCCGCTGAGAGCTTCGAACTGGGCTTCTTCGTCAATTAACCCGGCCGGGTCAATCTCCGGGGCGAAGGTGTGCTCACGAGCCGGAGGAATCAGATTGAGAGCTTCATAGCGAGGGGTTGGAATCCTCTGATTCTCCGCGTTGTACCCCGGCTGATACTTGGTTAAGTCGGTGTCGTTCCCGATGATGGTGGCCACCGGGCGTACAGCCTTCACACATGCCGCGAAGTCCTTCTGGTCGAAGGCTGAGCCGTCTTCCTTCAGGCTTGGATAACCCAGGGCGATGTCTGCCGGGTCTAGCTCCGGCGGGAATGCCTTGGCCGGCTCAGCGCGGCAATTGCTCCGGCTCTTGCGGAGGCTCAGCGTAGCTCCTGGATCCGCTGCGGCAGAACAGCGAGCCGGCGCAGGACTTCGGCTAGATGGGTTGGCACCTCGTTGGATAGGGCCACCACAGCTAAGGCGCGCTGTGACCCGGTGTAGAGTTGTTCCACCAGGGTGTACACGGCCTTTAACTTGGTGACCACGCTCTGGTTAAGGTTGGCACTCCTGGGACCTGTTTAACAAGATCAGATAATCCGGTGACAAGGATAAATCATAACATATACAGACTTGATGAAAGCCGATGAGGCGACTTATCGAAGATAGCAGCCACCATTTGGGAAACCTGGCGCTTTAAGCCGGAGAGCTCAGCGGTCTTCTCAGTGAGGGCTTTCTCCGCCTGTTCTGCCCGGGTCACCAATGCAGCCTTCTCCTCAGCCCAGGCCTTCCGTTCAGCATCAAATTCGGTCTTCAGTTTCTCTTGAGCGGCGATGCTGGAGACAAACTTGGCGTTTGCCTTCCGGGTCTCCATCTCCTGTGTCTTCAGCCGGCTCTTGAGATCCGCAAGATCCGACTCTAATTTCTTGCCAACAGCCTGCATATATTTCCGGGTTATTAACAGTCATTTTATAAGTCCCAAGCGCTTTCCAAGCAAAGACGCTTGGCCCTTGGGGGCTAATGCATATTGAATGTATCTATCTATGTACTGCCGGCTCAGTTCAGTAAACCGGGACCTAAGTCTACAACATATTCAAGTATAAGTCGTCGACTTGGGGGCTAGCATGACAAGGGTCACTATGCAGAAAGTAAGAAGACAGCAGAAGGATACCTCAGATTTTTGTTGGATCTGGTTGACCATGGCGATCTCGGCGTCCCGGCTTTTGTGAACTTGGCTGATGTAGCCAGAGACGAGCTCTCCAATGCTCAAGTCGGTGTAGCTGGAGAGGTCCAGGTTCACCCGGTGGGGCTGCAGCAGCTCCCCCTTCGCGGAGCATTTGGCCAGCACGGTCGGTCGCCCTGGCTCAACATACTCCGTCCGGGTAATTACCACGTCCGGGTCGTCAGCTGGTGGGGCTGAGCCGGAGGCCTCCGGGTTAACCGACGCTTCGGTCGTTGTCTTGGTAGTCGGGGCAGGGGCTTCAGGCGCCGTGTCCATGGGAATGGTGGCCTCGAGGGCGGAGGCAGTTGGCGGCTCTTGAGCCGTTGCTTCCGGCTCAGGCAAGTCTGGCACTCCGGCTGACCTGGTTTTCTTTGCTCTTTTGTTGAGCTTTGCCTGGGCACTGAAAAGGCAGAAGTGTTAGGTATACAAAAGTAAGTACAGACAGATAATGTAAGGAGATTGTTATTACCCGGGTGCAGTCTTGAAGGCCGGCAGGCTGGACTGCATGGAGTCACCCGAAGAGGGGGAGGTCTCCTGATAATTGGAGTCAGAAGAATTGAGTGGCTGACGGGTGACACCCGCCAATGGATGAAAAGGGTACAGGTGAGAAAAAACCTCAGTACGACGCTTCCTGGTTGCGTCGGGTAACCCGGTGGAGCGGTCGGTGTCTTTGCGGGCCCGGGTGTGACGCCGACTTTCGTGAACCTGCTGCTTCAAAAGAAATTGAGGGTCTTGATGAGCTAATGGATATGAAAATCTTACTTTCCGGGTTACTCTTCGGATTTTCAGCTGTGGCAAAGGCTCCGAGTCGGAGGAAAGTGACATTACCTCTTCAACCACCGGGTTACTGGCGCCGGTGTCATCCTGTCAGTGAGCAAAATGTTGATAAGGCGGACAGCAACAAACAACAAATATGGCAAGAGTTTAAAGGTTTAAGGGTTACCTCTGACTCGGAGCTGTCGCTTAATTGCAGTAGCTCCGAAGCAGTGGGTCTGCTTCCCTTTTTGCGAGGGGCGGCTTTCTTGGCGGCTTTCTTCGCCTTCCTGGCCTTCTTGGCCGCCTCATGGTCATACTTGACCCGCCAGAATTTATCATCAGCCTGAGAAATACAGTAATGAATTCTTAAAATGGTTCAGAGCAAGGTGACATGCAAAAGAAGTTGAAAGGTTAAAGTCAGCGGCTTACCGCTGGGGCTGGATTGGTCTTGCAGAACGGGGCTAGCCCGGTCCTTCCACAGTCTGCCAGGCTCTCGTTTAACAGAGCCTTGGTCTCTTCCTCAGCAACGTCTTCTGGAAGATCATTGCGACTGTGCCTCTGCGGGTCATCCTTTCGCCCGGTGTACTCACACATTAAGCCAGGGCGGCGGCTCAATGGGATCACCCGCCATGAGATCCAGACCCGGACCAGGTCAATTCCGTTCAGACCGTTGCCTAGCAGGGCGTTGATCTTATTGATCGTTGGAAGCAGAGGCTGGCGTTCCGCAGCAGTCAGTTTGTCGGATAGCGGATGAGTCGGCTCTAGGCGTGTTGGGCGAAAGCCGGGCAGCGGGTTCTCGTCAGCCGGGGACGTATCTTGGCAGTAGAACCAAGTCATATTCCAGTCCTTGGGGTGGCTTGGCGGCTCTGCGTAAGGGAATAGACAGTCCCTACGCCGTTGGATGGAGATGCCGCCTAATTCCAGACTTGGCCTGTTCGCACACTCGTTTTGGCGGTTTAAGTAGAACAGTTCTCTGAAAAGCAGCAAACTGGGCTCCTCTCCAAGGTACACTTCGCAAAAGACTTGGAAGTTGCAGATGTTGGATACGGAGTTGGGTCCTATATCCTGAGGCCGAAGGTCAAAGAAGTTGAGCACGTCCCGGAAGAATTTTGAGCCGGGTGGTGCGAAGCCCCGGCTCATATGGTCCGCAAAGATCACTACCTCCCTGTCCCTCGGCTGTGGTCTTTCTTCTGACGGATCAGGGGCACGGTAGGACATCACTTCCTTCTTGGGCAGATATCCGGACTTAACGAAGTTGGCCAGGGTCTCGTCAGTGACGTTGGATCTCATCCAGTTGCAAGTGATGGGAGCCTTGGGAGGCATGGTGAAGGTTGGTGGTCTATGATAAAGAGAAAAGTATCTGGGTTAATTATAAGCCGGAGATCTATTGTTCAAACTAAGGTGGCGGCTTATGAAGGGGACTAATGATATATACTCAGATACGGTGGGTTATCTAAGCCGTAGGAGCATTCAGAATAAGTTGGTCATCTACGGCTTACCGCAGTTAAGCCGGAGGATTCTACAGAGCATGGTTCTCTTTAAACCGGAAAGTTCTACGGCGCGTGTTTTCTTTAAGTCGGAAATATAAGTCGCCAAGATTCAAGGGCTGCAGTTTTTACTAAGTGTGGTAAAACAGGTTTCACATATTGCAGTAACTTTTTTGGATCAAAATGGTCGGGTGAAATGAAAATTTTCTAGACCTAAAAAACAGAGGCAGGGGAAGTTCTTGAGGTGGAACATGGTTCTTATGCAGTAAAAGGAGGGCTTCTTGCAGGTGAAATGGATCTCAAACATCTACTGCACTGACTCTATGCGAGGTTAAAGATCAACCGAGTGCGGTGACTACAAGAGCTACTGAGGTTTGCGGCAATGGTGATGAACGCGAAGAACACAAGGTGAACCCTACAGTAGATCTATCTGACAGGGCAAACGAGACTCACCGGAGTTGGAAAGAGCGGAGGTCGCTGCCGTGAATCTGGTCCGAATCAGGGTGATGCAGCGGCCGGGTTGATGAAGACCAGGGGCGCGACGGCGGCGGCAGTGGCGGAGCTCGGGCAGAGGAGCGACAGCGCGAGGAGGAAGAAGGAGAGCGTGAGAAGAGAGCGTTGGGCCGGCCTATTTATAAGGCAGAGTCATAAGTGGGCGCGAGATTCAAGGAGACCACGGCGTGGTTATCTCCCCCTCACGACGCCTCGATTTTCAGAACGACAGTAAAAGCAAAGATCCGTTGCGGATCTGGCGGAGTAAAAAACGGACTTAATGGAGGATGACGTCACGGCGGATTATCCGGAGTCCAGAGGATGACGTCACTCCGGGTTATGGCCTTCACATGAATGGTAAGCCGGAGATTTTCTCTGTCGGCAGAGTTGAAGATTGACACGAGCCGGCTCAAGTCAATCTGGGGCCTAATGTTGAGGATATAGACCTTAGAGTCACCCGCCAGGAGGGGCCGGGTTACTCTTCGGATGGTCATTGCCAGAAGCCCGGAGCCAAGTTTCAAGACGATGGGACAGAGATGGGCTGAGACCCGGATATGGCTTAGGGCCTGTAGTTACAATCATTATTATAGTAGACTTGTAGTATAAGGCAAGTATAGTTTAGAGTCCGAGCCGGACGTTCTTATGAGCCGGCCGGGACTCTAAGAGCTGCTGGGCGTCAGCCTCCCTATATAAAGGGACGACCCGGCAGCGGTTAGAGGGCGACAACAATCTCATCGAGAGCCGGGCATAGTTTTTTAGCTCCTTGGCGATCGTAACCCTAATCAGTAAACACCTCAAACTGGACGTAGGCTTTTACCTTCACCGTAAGGGGCCGAACCAGTATAAACCCTCGTGTTCCTTGTCCCGCATAACCCCTTCAAGCTTCCTGGTTGCGATGGCTCCACGACTAAGTCCTAGCTCGAGGACATCTGCCGTGACAATTCCACGACACTTTCCGAAGTGGTCCCCTTAACCGATAGATAGGCCTGTACACCTACAATCCCCTACATCTGCTAGCCCATCATGGAAAGGTTTCCCACAACTTACTCAACTATGCCAGAGCCCATAATGGCATGTGGCTGCACACGGAATTTTCTAGCATGAATAATCTTATGCTCCCTTTGAGCCTGGGTGGCAGTCCATAGGAGAATCACACGGTACCCCGGGATTTCCAAAAAATACAGGCAACGCTGGATTCCCCAGGTGCCTCAATCCACCCATATGTGAATTAAAGTTGTCACCTAAAGTTAACCGTTAATTAACAATACTCACATCTGTCATGGATACACTCACCCAATCCACGTCTACGAGCATAGCATGGCAATATAAGCATAACATAATAGTAACTCCCAAGGTTTGAATGCAGGGCAATAGGTTCCTACCTCATCATCTACTTCCCAATACCCACATGTTATTAATCCTACTCATGCAATGTTTGAGGGTGAAACTAATGCATAAAAACGGGGTATGAAAGGGATATGATCAAAGTGTGAACTTGCCTTGTACAGTTGTGAAGATGGTTCGCACTCATAACTCTTGATAGTTCTACTCGTCACACTCCGGTCAATCTATCGTAAGCAAGCAATAGTAACCACTCATAAGCAATCACTCAAAAGATCGGAAAGAACGAAGAAGACAATTCGGAAATCATCAAAACCAAGCAAATAACTCTTGCAACATAAAACAATTTCTAACAGTACCAAAATTAGGTGAATTCGGCCTTATCAGAAAGTTTAGGTCAAGAGCTTTGATAAGCAAAAAGAATCAACTAACTCGGAGTTATAAAACTCAAGTTATGATCAAAAGAAGTTTAAATACAAATTTGTTTGAATTCAAATTTTTAAACTTTCAAAAATATGTTTAAGTTGTTTATCTGGATAGAGGGGATCATAACGAAGACGTGGGCGTTGGTTTCATTGGATTTGGACAAACGAGTAAAAAGTAGTGATCGTTTGAAAATCAGGGACTAATCTGTAAATAAAATCATCACAGATAGGTCCCTGGCCGAAATTAAAAAGAAAAGAAAAATACTAAACAACAAACGTTCGCTGCCGAACGCTAACTAACGAATCCGTTCGCTGTGAAGACCTAACCAGCGAACGTTCTCCAAATAACTAGGCTAAAAAGAAAAACTGATCTAATAATATAAAACCGAACTAAAACAAAAAACCTAAAAAGAAAACGGGGTCGGTTTGTACCGGTTCGGGGCGGTTCTCCGTCAAAAACCGGCCGCGGCGGCGGTTGCCGGCGACGGCGAGGCGAGGCGGCGACTCCGGCGCGGTAGCAGGCGTGGCAGGCGGCGGCGTTCTCC